>NW_026057586.1:36011852-36058825 GCF_023721935.1 Panthera uncia | reverse complement strand
AGAGGTCATTTGTCACTTCCACTGTGCCCTTTTGGGCTGGCGCCCAGCCCCCCTCCCCCCCCCGCCTGGCATCATGGTTGGACTTGCTAAGGCCACAGGAATTAGGTTCAGGAATTTAACTCCCTGGGCTAAGTTCTGTAAGAACTTCGGTTGACTCTCAGGGAAAAAAGGGAAGGGAACGGAGAGGTGAGGAGGCTTCTGTCTGCCTCATCGTGGCCCCCACACTGTTGAGTGGGAAGTTGTCAATCAAACACTAAATATCACCTCACCTGGGTTCCTCAAATTGCAATTCTGGCGGTCTGCAGTCAGGGCATCTCTGATCACCAGCCCTGTCCTTGGCCTTGGGCCCCATTTCCACTTCCTCATCTTTTAACAAGTTCAAGGGTTTTCACTAAAACCAAAAGATGGATTGTTCTGATGATAGGATTCTTTGAACGGCTGCATAGTTTTTCAGTTAGCCTCAGGAGCCGGGGACAGCTCAGGATTGTGGCTGCCTGCTAAGGCAGAGGCCCCACCTCACCTGGCACCTGCAGGCGCTGGCGGGTGCCTTCACACTTGGCCGCTCGCCTGGGAGCACCTGTTTGTTATGGAGTCTGACTGGTTCACAGCCTCCTGTTCTGGGTCCTTGCTGGGGCCCCTGGTTAATTAAGCTCTTGCATTCCAGTTATTTTTCCTTCATTTCTGATCTCAACAGCACTGAGTTGTGTCCTCTTTGGTCAGCATAGAAAGGAGCAAGCCATTATTTGTGTTACGAATGGAGACATTCTTTCCAATGTTAATAGCCCCCAAATAGAAGTGTTGGAGACGTCGGTCTTAAGACAGTGTTGGTTTTTTCTTTTCTGAGAGTTCAGAATAAGTTTGAAATCTATCTGTAGGGTTCTTGGAAATGCAAAGGCAGTGAAATAGGGAGTAAAAACCTGTGTTGGAGATTCCAGGCCAGAATAATTTGTGTAGAAGCATGAGTGTGTGAGGAGAGGCTAGGCTTTTGTCCCAGGTCGGCAGGAACTTCTTGTTCCCTCAGGCAAATCCCTTTCCTCCCCAGCTCTCATCTCCCTATTCCTAAGATAAGGACTTGCAGTAAATAACCTCAAGGTCCCTCCAGTTCTGAGCAGAAGCCTGCTCTGAGATCATCTTTCTTTTAAGAGACACAGAATTCAAAGAGAAGTCAGCTTCCCCCCACCTCGCCCCCTGTCGTGGGCTATCTTTTTGTCTCTTGGTTGCTGCTTTGAAATTTCTCATGTTTGCTTAAATTTCATAGACCAAGGGGAAGGTCTACCAAATTGAAAGAAAAAGGAATCATTAAATTGCTATAACTCCAGCTGTTGGTAGATTGACCGTAACAGGAGTTTCTAATCACTGAGCATGTTAGGTAACAAATTACCACAAATTTAGCAGCTTAAAACAACACAGACTTATCAGCTCACAATTTCCATGGGACCGGTTCCAGGCACCGCCTAGCTGGGTCCTCTGCTCAGAATCTCACAAAGCTGTAGTCAAGGTGTCGACCAGGACTGGAGTCTGGTCTGAGGTTCGGGATCCTCTTCCAAGCTTTTGTGGTTGTTGGCAGAGCTCGTTTCCTTGCAGCTGGAGAACTCATGGTGGCTCGTTGCCTTCTTCGTGGCCAGCAGGATAATCTACTCGTCTCTGAGCTCTGGAAATGCCTAAACCTGCTTTTAAAAAGACCCACCTGATTAGGTCGGGCCCACCCACCCAGGTTAATCTTCCCTTTAACTCAAAGTCAGCTGACTTGGGACCTGAATGATACCTGGAAAATCTGTTCACTTTTGCAATATAATGTAATTTAACTCTGGAAGTGTCCTGCTTACGCTCAAGGGGATTAGACAGTACCTGTATACCAGGGAGTGGGCTCTTGGAGTGCATTCTGCTACCACCCTAAGAGTTTTTTTCTCAAATGATCTTGTCATCTGTCTTGCTTTGTCCCATAGAGTTATAATCCTGGCTTACTGGCTCCCCTGCAAAAAAATGCTTTGAAAGCCTTGAGACAGTCCCCTAAGACGTGTTTGTGTCCTGTTCTTTCTTCATCCAGACGCTGTCAGGATTGCCAGACCAAGACAGCTTCTACGATGTGGTGGACTGCCTGGAGGAGCTGGGCATTGCGGCCGTGTCCCAGCGGCACTTGAACAAGAAAGGGACCGACCTGGACTTGGTAGAGCAATTGAACATGTATGAGGTAACAGCACACTCCTTTTGTATGGCATTGCCTAGCTTGGACACACACCAGAGGCTGAGATAAACATATTCTAGACCGGTGGTTATGAGTGTGGTATAGCAGCGTCCACACCACCTGGGAGCTTCACAAAATGCAGGTTCTGGGGCCCCACCCCAGAACCCCCGAATCAGAGAGTCCAAGAGGAGGTCTGGCGATCCACGTTGTGGAGGCCTCCCGGTGTCTCTGGCCTTCCTCAAATGTGAGAACCCCTGATGGAGGAGACGCATGGTCACTGGCTTACAGTTAAAGATACTACCCAGCTTTTCCCTTTCTTCTGCAATCTCTCTTGCCTCGTTATGGGGTTTTATGGTCTATTTGCTATTTAATGCCACTGTAAGGACGTAAAAATTGAATTTTTTAAGTTTTAGCATAGATTTTACTGTTCTTTATATTGTACAATGAATGCCAGTTTAAAATGCAAATATAAGAGTGTTTAACTTCCATGCAGAGTCATACAATTTCCATTTTGTAGCTCCTTCCTACATGCCTATGCATTTTGTTTCTGCTGAAACAGTGTAAACGCTATATAAGACGAACTGAGCTATTTTTATTTCACTTCTTGGTGTACGTTCCTTCTATCAGCACTCCATCTTCACGTTACTGGTGAGTACAGAAGGGCTGAAAGGAAAAGGAACCGTGGGCCACCATATCTTTCCATTTTTTTCTATGTCATTTCAGTGTAAGTGGTTGGCTTGTACTGCAGAATAACCTGGGTGAGAAAGGATTTCGTAGGACCCTTGGGTTGCCATCTGTCTGCATTCAAAGCCAGTTCTGGTTTGCACGGGGGGCCTCCAAGGCTCTCAGTACCTCTGCTTAGTTACAAGGTAACACACTTACCTTGTACTCTGTTGGAGGCTCCCTGAATTCTCACATATTGTGCACCTACCGTCACTCTAGGCTCATGGGTGCAGGGAATGGCAGACATATGTATTTGTATCTACTTCCCTGACTGTGCACCTGCTCCATTGTTCCATTGGACATCACTTCTAAAACACAAGTTTAAAGATAGAATTAGTAAGAATTTCAAGTTGGTAAAAGAGCATTAAACCACGGAGCCCCGCAGAGTGTGAGCCCGGAGCCCTCTACAGTCGCACCCATCCCACTTCCATGAAGGTGGCCATGGCTTTATGGCTTTGTTGACTTGAGTTCAGATTGTTTGCTGTGGGTTAGTTTTAGGTCCCATGCCCCTTTATTAAAGTTACTTATCTGATGTAACTATTGTCTGGCCTCTAATTGAAGGTTAGAGCACACTTTGTGAGTAGCAAATCGCATTCCTTACTGTTGATCCTCACTGTCTCGGTTTCCTTCCATGGCCAGAAGGGGGCAGAATCCAGGGATCTGATTCCTCTTGGGTGTGTGACTGAACAGGAAAACTTGTTGCTTTAGACACGTGCTTACCCATAATGTGTGAATGAGGCTATAGCTGAGGACGTTCCATCTGTGACATTTCCCTGTTTTCCCCTTGATATTCACATCCCACAGAAGTAACCACTTAAAACTGTAAAGTCTAGGGGTTTTTAGCATGTTCACAAGGTTGCGTACCATCACCTCTATCATATTCCAGAATGCACTCATCAACCCAAAAAGAAACCCCATACCTGTTAGCAGACACTTTCCGTTATTCCCTTCCCCCCAAACTTCCTGTCCCCAAACCACTAATCTACTCTTTGTATGGATTTGCCTTTTCTAGACTTTTCCTACAAATGGGGCTGCACAACATGTGACTTTTGTGACTAGCTTTCACTTAGCATATTTTCAGGGTTTATCCATATTTTGGTATGTATCTGTACTTTGTTCCTTTTTGTGCTAATATTCCGTTGCTTGGATAACACCGTATTTTATTTCCCTGTTCGTCACTTGATGGACATTGGGGTTATTTCCATCAGTTTGGCTAATACAAATAGTGCTGCTGTGAACGTGCATGTACAACTTTCTGTGTGGACATATACTTTCAATTCTCTCAGGTATATGTCTAGGTAAAATTGCCGGTCATATGGTAACTTGATGTTTAGCTGTTTGAGGAGCTGCCAGACTATTTTCCACGGAGGCTGCACCATTTTACTTTCCTACCAACAGTGTAATGAGGCTTCCCATTTCTCTTCATCCTCCTCAATGCTCATTATTGTCTTTTTAAAAAAATTATAGCCATTTCAGTGGAGTGTGAAGTGGTACACATTTTGGTCATGATTTACATTTCCCCAGTGATTAATGACGTTGAGCATCTTTCCATGTGCCTACTGGCCATTTTTATATTTTCTGTGGAGAAATGTCTATTCAGATCTTTTGCTCATTTTTAAAGTTTGTCTTGTTTTGTTTGTTTATTTAGAGAGAGAGAGGGCTCATGAGAGCAGGGGAGGGGCAGAGGGAGAGAGAGAGAGAATCTTAAGCAGGCTCCCTGCCCATCTCGGAGCCCAACCTGGGGCTCGATGTCATGACCCTGAGGTCATGAGCTGAGCCAAAATGAAGAGTCACTTAACCAACTGAGCCACCCTGCTGCCCCCATCCTTTGGATGTTTTTAAATTGGGTGGTTTTGTTACTCATGGGTTGTAGGAGTTCTTTATATATTCTGAATATTCTTTATATACTCTATTTGTCAAATAGAAGTTTTCATACATTTTCCCCATTATATGGGTTACACCCTGTATAATGTTGTTCCACTTCTGACCTGTCAAGCTACCTCTCCGTCTCCCTCTTCTCCTTCATACCAACCTTTTCAGAAATTGTTCTGTATTCACCGTCTTCCTTTTGTCATATTGCATTTGCTTACTACTTTTAGCATCGAGTTCATATCCTTCACGAACTTAGCATATACCTGTTATTCAAAGAACAATGAAACAAGCACCCCTTGTGATGGTTAATTTTCTGTGTCAACTTGACTGGGCCACAAGGTGTTCAGATATTTGGTCCAATATTATTCTTTGTGTGTCTGTGAGGGGGTTTCTGGATGAGATTAACACTTGAGTTGGTAGATGAAGTAAAGAAGATTGCCCTTGCCAGTGTGGGCAGACCTCAGCCTATCTGTTGAACAAATCCTCTCCGCCTGATGCTCAGGAGCTGGGACATAGGTGACCACTATCTTTGAACTCCATCTGAAACTAACACCGTTGGTTCTCAGGCCTTTGGACTGCCAATCTTGGGTCTTCTCAGCCTCCACAATCATGCAAGGCAATTCTTTATAGTCAGTCTCCATGCATGTCCTATTTATTCTATGGAGAATCCTGACTGATACACTCATGTATTTAAGAACTAAAACATTACCAGTAACTTTGTAGCCCTCCCTGGTGGGAAGTATCCTTTGTAGCCCTCCCTGGTATCACCCCACCAACCCCAGCACTATTCTTTTGTTTTCTTTATACTTTTACCTGAAAAGCTCTTATCCTGTGATAAATGATTGAACTAACTCAAAGGGTCAGATTATTAAATCAGAGCTGACAGATATCTAGCTGTACTAATCTAGCTATGCTAATAATTTCAAGAGTACAGACTATAGAGGTGCAGAGGAAACAGGGAGGGGTCTGGGTCATCCCTGGACTCCCAGGTCTTTTCCTCATGCATCAGACATATGCTCTCTGACCCAGAAAATAGGTGAGGTCTCCAAGTGAGGATCACAGGTCCCCTCCCCGCCCCCACTGCCCAGTGAGTAGTATTCGGTTATGAGACCTCTCTACTACATAGCGTAGAGAATGATGGCTTGTGAGCCCATACATTCTGCACCATAGGTAGTCCTTAATCAGGTGATCCTTAACCAGTCCCATCCTGTTAAGAGCAATTCCAGAAACAAGAGCTCTCATTTTAGCAAATAGTATTAGGTTGTTTATTAGGTAGTCTGGTTATTAGCATACTTACAAAAGATTAGAAGGAGTCACTTGCCTTCTTTCTTTCCCCAGACTCATTGCTTTATAGAAGGAGTGAGGAGGTCTTAGTCCAGCTGTTTTAATTCCTTTCTCCCAATCTGTATCCCTAAACAGCGTACTGTTCCCAAATTTTTTATAAAGGGAAACCTATCGTTTGTATCCTTCTACAATTTCTCATCGGCTTATTGTTTTTGAAACCTACCCATGTTGTGTGGATTTCTCGTGTATTCATTTTCACTGCTGGTGACTATAGGACAGTTTACTTATTTGCTGTTCTCTCAATGGGTGTTGGTTGGTTTGAACTTTTGTTGCCATGACAAACCACGCGACCTCGAGTATTCTTGTACTTTTCTTTTCCTGTGGGTATGTGATCCTTTTTATGTTTAAGTATCACTTTTATTCTTGATTTATAAAAACATTTAGAAGTTTGTATTCTTGCTCTCTGCCCTTGTCTCTGGTCTTTGATGATTTGATAGAATTCCCTTGGGAAATTTGGGAAATTCTATCCAACGTGTGGGCCTGTGTGAGGAAGAGGAGTATGTGTGTGTGCGCATGTGCACGCATGCACACGCATGCATTGTTGGGGGGAAGAAAAAAAGTCTTTGGTAACTGTTTTTTTCTATGGTGATTGGTCTACTTAAACTTCTTATATTTAGTGGGATCAATTTTGCTAAATTATATTTTATGAGGAAATTATTCATTTCTTCTGGAATTTTAAATGGACTAGCAAAGAGATAAATCTCTTATGAGTGATTTTAACTTCCTCTGTTCCAGTAGGTATTTCCCTTTGTTATTGAATAATTTTTGTTTGTAATTATAGATTAACTAGTAGATTGCCTATTTTGTTGGGCTTTTTTTCAAATAATTTTGATTTATGTATGATTTGCACTGCTTTTCTTTCTTTAAATTTTTTGAGAAGGGGAGGGCCAGAGAGAGGGAGACACAGAACCCGAAGCAGGCTCCAGGCTCTGAGCTGTCAGCACAGAGGCCACACGGGGCTCGAGCTCATGAACTGTGAGATCATGACCTGAGCTGAAGTCGGACGCTTAACCAACTGAGCCACCCAGGCACCCCATGCACTACTTTTCTGTTTGTAACTCAATATTTGTTTTTAAAATTGAGGTATAGTTGGCATCCAACATCCTATTAGTTTCAGGTGTATATCATAGTGATTCATTAGTTTTGTATGTTAGGAAATAGCCACAGTAAGTCTAGTTACCTGTACCATACAAAGTTATTACAGTATTATTGACTGTATTCCCTAGGCTGTACATTACATCCCCATGACTTACTTATTTTATAACTGGAAGTGTGTGCCTCTTAATCCCCTTCTTCTATTTCCCCTGACTTTGGACCTCCTCCCTAATCTGGTAACCAACAGCTGGTTTCTGGTGTCTATGAGTCTGTTTTTTGGGTTTGTTTTGTTTTTCACATTCCACATATAAGTGAAATAGTAGGGTATCTGTCTTTCTCTGTCTCATTTCCCTTAGCATTATACCCTCATTGTCCATCCATGTTGCTGCAAACGACAAGGTTGTATTCTGTTTTATGGCTGAGTAGTATTCCATTGTATATGTGTACCACATCTTCTTTATCCACTCATCTATCAGTGGCCACTCAGGTTGCTTCCATATCTTGGCTATAAAGAAAACTGACAGTAAACATAGGGGTGCATTTATCTCTTTGAATTGGTGGTTTCATTTTCTTTGGAGAAATACCCAGAAGTGGATTGCTGATCATATGGTAGTTCTTTTTTTCAATTTTTGAGGAATCTCTGTACTGTTTTCCAGACTGCACCAATTTATGTTCCCTCCAACAGTGCACAAAGTTTCCCCTTTTCCCACATCCTCACTAACACGTGTTATTTCTTGCCTTCTTGATAACAGCCAATCCTGATCAGCGTAAGGGGATATCTCACTGTGGTTTTGATTTGTGTTTCCCTGATGATTTGCGATGTTGAGGATTTTTCATGTGTGTGTTGGCCATCTGGATGTTTTCTTTGGGAGAATGTCTGTTTAAGTCCTCTGCTCACTTTTTAATTGGGTTGTTTGAGAAGCTGTGGAGGTTCTTTATGTATTTTGGATATTAACCCCTTATTGGATGTATGATTTGCAAGGATCTTCTCCCAGTCGGTAGGTTGCCTTTTTTGTTTTGTTGATGGCTCCCTTTTCTCTACAAAAGATTTTTAGTTGGATGTGGTCCCACTCATTTATTGTTGCTTTTGTTAACCTTGCCTGAGGAGACTGGTCCAAAAAAATATTGCTGGGGTTGATGTCAAAGAGCTTATTGCCTGTTTTCTTCTAGGAATTTTGTGGTTTCCGGTCTTACATTCAAGTCTTTACTTCATTTTGAGTTTCTTTTTGTATATGGTCTAAGATAGTGGTACAGTTTCATTCTTTTGTATGTAGCTGTCCCGTTTTCCCATCACCATTTATTGAGGAGACTGTCTTTTGTCCATTGTATGCTCTTACCTGCTTTGTCAGTGACTTATTGACCAGATAAGCATGGGTTTATGTCTATTCTATTCTGTTGATCTCTGTATCTGTTTTTGTGCCTGTACCATGCTGTTGTTGTTACTGTAGCTTTGTAGTATAGTTTGAAATCAGGAAGCATGATACCTCTAGCTTTGTTTGTCTTTCTCAAGATTGCTTTGGCTATTTGGGCTCTTCTTTGGTTCTATGCAAATTTTAGGATTCTTTTTTTCTAAGTCTGTGAAAATGCCATTGGTATTTTGATGGAGACTGCATTGAATCTGTAGCTTACTTTGGGTACTGTGGACATTTTAACAGTGTTCTTCCACTCCATCAGCCTGGTATATCTTTCCATTTATTTGTGTCATCTTCAATTTCTTTCATCAGTGTTTTATAGTTTTTAGAACATAGGTCTTTCACCTCATTGGTTAAATTTAATCCTAGGTGTTTGTTAATGCAATGGTAAATGGCATTGTTTTCTAGTTTTTCTTTCTGGGAGCTCATTATTAGTATATAGAAACACAACTGATTTCCGTATGCTAATTTTGCATCCTGCAACTTTACTGAATTCACTTATTCTGATCATTTTTTTTAATAGCATCTGTAGGCCTTTATATAGTATCACGTCATCTGTGAATGAATTCTTCCTTCCCAATTTGGATGCCTTTTGTTTCTTTTACTTGCCTAATTGCTGTGGCTAAGACTTTCAATACTATATTGATTAAAAGTGATGAGAGTGGGCATCCTTATCTGTTCCTGATCTTAGAGGAAAAGCTTTCAGCTTCTCACTATTGAGTATGATGGGGTTTTCTTATATGGCCTTTATTATATTGAGGTATTTCCTTCTGTTTTTTTCTTTTTGAAGTATTTCCTTCTATACTCACTTTTTTTTGAAAGTTTTCATCATAAATGGATGTTGAATTTTGTCAGATGTTTTACTGCACCTATTGAGATGGTGATATGATTTTTATACTTTGTTAATATGGTATATCATGTTGATTGATTTATGGATGTTGAACTATCCTTGAGTCCCTGGAATAAATCCCACTTGATGATGGTATATGATCCTTTTAATGCATTACTGAATTTGCTTTGCTAATATCTTATTGAGGATTTCTACAACAATGTTCATTGGGGATATTAGCCTGTAATGTGTGTGTGGGGGGGTGGGGGGTGGGGGGTGTCTTTATCTGGTTTTGGTAACAGGATAATCCTGGCCTTGTAAAATGAGTTTGGAAGTGTTACTTCCTCTTTTTTATCTTTATAACTTTCTTCATTAACTTTCTTTCAGTTTACTTTGTTGGTATATTTTTCTAGTTTTTTTGAGTTGGTTATTTAATTCATTTCTTTACTTTTGTAAACCATCCTTGTGCTCCTGGTCTATAACCCACTTGGTCATGATGTATCCTTTTTTAAAATGCGCTGTGGAAATTGTTTGTTACTAACTTATTTCGGATGTATACACAAGTATTCTTAAGCATAAGATTGGCTTCCCCTCATCTTCCCTCTATCTCTTCTCTTCCTCTCTTTTTTTGTATGCCATCTTTTATCAGTTTGGATATCACTGGCTAGCATTTTGAAAGGATGATGCTAATGTTCATGAGACTATTCCTATGTGTTGTTTCTGTATTTCTGGTGGCTGTGTGTACAGATGCCTCCAGAATATCTCTCTAATCATTCCTCCTCAGTGTCCTCCCCTGAATCTTTCTTCTCTGACCTTCTTTTCAGTGTTGGGCTTCCCTTATCCGGCCTCCACTCTCAGTCTATGTGGCCTGTTCTTATTTACCTAATGAGTTCCACAGCTTTTGAGCTTTTGTGGCTGATATTTGACCTTGAGCTTTTTCCAAGGCCCCTGGCTCCCTGCCCCTCTGCCTGCTTCTCTTCTTGTGTTACATTCATTCATGGAAGCCTATTATATGTCACATAATTTGCTGGGGCTAAAAATACAGAGAGAAGTCCCTGCCCAAGGAACTTTAAATGTATGGTATAAGACAAGCAAGTAGCTGATTGCCCCCAGCAGCTCAGTATAGTGGTGCCGAGGGATACGGACGCTGCCAGGGAAGTTCTGTGTTGGGCATGGCTACTTGGGAGCTGCACATGACATGTAAGCATTTCATTTCTCCACCTCGACAAGCAGTGGAGTCTCCCATGTTACAAACCTGGAGCTATCTTGGACTCCTTTTTCTTTTCCTCTGCCCCCCACTTAGAAATCTGATTTCTGAAAACCTCACTTTGTTTATTTCACAGCTCTGGCCCCATTGTTTCTTACCTGGATTATTGTAATATCTTCTCATTCATCTCATTCATTTGTTCCTCTGTGAATTTGTTTATTCAGCACAACTTTATTGAGCACTGCTATGTTCCGGGCACTTATTCTAGGCCCCAGGACATAGCAGTGAACTAGACAGACAAGGTCATTGCCCTCAGGGAGCGCACACTCTGATGGGATGCAGACAGTAACCAATTACATGAACAAGCAGAGAATATGAGCCTCCAAACATGTCTATGAAGAGAGACAGGATGAGGTAGAGGTGAGAAAGTGAGGCAAGAGTAGGGAAGACTCTTCTGAGAAGATGGCCTAAAGACAGTGATGGAGGGCAAAGCAGTGGAGGAGCTCTGGCTTGGCAGGTGTGAAGGGTTGAAAAGAGGTTGGTGTGACTGGAGGGGTAGGGGCTGGGAGAGCAACATGAGCTGAGCCACGAGAGGCTGACATCCTGCAGGGGCTGCCTCCCCTGGGGGTTTCTCTACTTTCTCTCCCTTCCTAACTCCCAGCAACTGAAAAAAAGGATCCTTCTGAAAGTCAGATCTGACTATTAGGCCATTTCTCTGTTTACAAGAACAAATGTGAGCAAGCAAATGAGTGAATGAATAAATGAAAAACCTTTTCTGTGGCCAACAGGATGAAGCCCACACAGCTTGAGTCGATACAGGGGTCTACTACACAGTGTGTGGCCTTTATGCCCCTGTGGCCTTGTCTCTGGCCGCTCCTATGATGTCTCTGAAGTTTCAGCCATACTCAACTTCTTCTGGCTCTTGAACATGAAAGACAGGTCTTTGTACCAGTGCTGTGGGGTGGGATGGGTGGGCTTTCCTTTATTCTCTTTTCTTTGCCTAGAGTGTTCTTCCTTCCTGTTCTCATAGTTGGCAAATTTCTACTCCTATAGGAGTCACCTTAGACGTCCCCTTGTCCACCAGGCCTTCATGGCAAGATCAAAAGAGTTCCTACACTTGTCCCTTCCTCTTTGTTCACAACTTACGAAAGGGAACTCGCTATGACTATACCTCGGACTGAGCAGTCCTCAGGACATACTTGCCTGTCAGTCTGCCTCTGAGTTGCTACTCTGAGTCATGTCTCATTTCCCTCTTTGGCCCCAGGGTTTATCGGTATGCCTGCTCAGAGTAGTTCAGTAAGGGCTTGAATGAAGGTCTCTCTTAAATATCACTTGTTTTATGACTGTATTTGCCAGATGCTGGGTTGAAGGAAAGACATGATTTAATCAGAGTGCAGCTACCTTAAAGGGAAGATGCCCTGAGTAATAACTCAAGGTGACAACTCAGTGCTTGAGATAGCAGGCAGAGTCACAGGGTTTTTATTCCTTTCTGAAAGTTAATGTTTTGAACAATATTTACTGTTACAGGATAACCAAGTTCATTATATTCAGGAGCAGCAAAGAGACCTATAAGTAGAGCCAGTCTTTTCCTCACAAAAGCTATGAATGTTTTCAAGTAATTGAGAGAACTTGGTTGGGCTTCTAGAATTCTTCTTAACAGTGGAGGATGTCTGGTGACCACATGTCCTGGACTTTCTGGGGACAGGCCCAATTCCATGTAATTTAATTCCATTTCAGAAAGGTGATTTAATCCCTGCTTAATTAAATTCATTTTAATTTTTATAGCTTTATAGGAGTTTTCAAATATATGAATTCACAAATCAAGATATAAAATCTTTTGTCAGATTATATGTTCTAACTTTTGACTCTGAAAATGCGGTCCTAGTAATGGAAAAGTATATTAAGGCTGAAGGCTTTGGGGATGAGAGTGTGATATTGTGATTTACTATAAGAAATATGTATTTGGTCATTATTCTCGTTTCTGGCTCACAGCTCCCAAAACCCTGGAAATTGCCTAAGTGTTGAGGGTGATAAAGGTGTCTTTTGTTATGTTGGTGAGCTGACTTTTGGAAAGCACTTCTGGATGGGGGCAGGCTGAATCAGTCAGTGGCCAGTGACTTAGTCAATCATGACTCCACCATTAAGCCACCATAAAAACCCAAGAGGACAGATTTTTGATCCCTTTTGGAGAGCTTCCACTCTTGGGGAAGTAGAACACTCCCAAATACCACCAAGTTCCATAAAGACAGAAGCTCCTTTGTTTGAGAACTTGTATTATGTATCTGTGAGTCTGGCTATTGACTCATTGAGAGAGAGCGCATGTGCACATGTGAGCAGGGAAGGGGCAGAGAGATGGTCTAAGATGGCCTCATTCACTTGCTTTGGCATTTGGTGCTGGCTCTTGGCTAGGCTGTGTGTCTTCAGCAGGCTAGCCTGCACTTCTTTACATGGTAGCAGCATTTCAGAAGGGCAAGTCCCCATGTGCAAACACTTCTCAGGCCTTGTTTGTATCATGTTGGCTGATACCCCATTGACCAAAGCAAGTCCCATAGAAAATGGACTCAGTGTAGGAGGGGGCTACACCAGAGTGAGGAGATAGGGAGGTGTGGTTCTCTGGGAGCCCAGCACCGTGACAATATTCTACAAGCTGTCATTAGTGTAGTTCCTTCTTGAAATGCTACTGGCATCAGTATCACTTCACCTAAAAGCTGAACCAGGATGTATGGGTACGGATGTATATGTGTAGGATTACAAAGAAGATGTGAGATAGCAATATGGAACAAGATTGTGTCTATTATGTAACAATGGTTGCCTGTCATGATGTGAGTAGTAATATAATATAAACTCAAAGAAGTAGTTTTTAAAAATTTTCCTTAGTGTTTGTTTATTTTTGAGAGAGAGACAGCATGAGCAGGGGAGGGGCAGAGAGAGAGGGAGACACAGAATCCAAAGCAGGCTTTAGGCTCTGAGTTGTCAGCATAGAGCCTGGTGCAGGGCTTGAACTCATGAACCAGGAGATCATGACTGGAGTCAAAGTCAGACGTTTAAGCAACTGAGCCATCCAGGTGCCCCAGAAATGTAATAGCTTTTGACCTCTATCAAGAGTATTCACGTTGGTGGATATTTGATGATACTAAGAAATTATTTTAAGTGGAAGGAATCTACTCCTGAAATCATTGTTGCACTATAGGCTAACTAATTTGGATGTAAATTTAAAAAAATGAAAAATAAAACAAGTTAATAAACAAAATTATTTTAAGTGGAACGGTAATATGGTGGTTATGGGTTTTAAAAATCCTTATCTTTTAGGGATATTTACTAAAATGTTTACAGATGAAATGATGTGATCTGGGATTTACCTCAAAGTCTGGGGTTGGGGCAGGGAGTGGGGCGTAAGTAACACAAGGTTGGACAGGGTTGATACTTGTTGAACGGTCATGGTCATGGGTGATAAACACATCACAGTCTTTGTACTCTCTTTCACACTGTATGTATGTTTGAAAATGTCCCTAGTAAAAACTTAAAGAGTATTTAGATCATTCACAGTCGTTGAGACGACTGATGGAAGTTGTCACAGATGCCAGCCTAAGTTGCTTCTAATTGTTTTCCTAGTAAAGTAGGGTAGACTATGTAAGCAGTCAGTGCTGGATTTGGAAACTGCTCCTCATGTGGGTTTTACTTTATGAGTAGTGTTCTACATTTAATTAAAAGAGTTACAGGGCATTTGGGTGGCTCAGTCAGTGAAGTGTCCGACTGGGGCTCATGTCATGATCTCACGGTTAGTGAGTTCGAGCCTCACATTGGCCTCTCTGTTGTCAGCACAGAGCCTGCTTGGGAACCTCTGTCCCCCTCTCTGTCTACCCCTCCCCCCACTCCTGCTCGTGCTTGCTTGCACTCTCTCTTTAATGTTTAATAAATAAACATTAAAAAAAAAAAAAAAGAAATAGCACTTGCTGAGGGGCCCAGCAAGTGAAACACTGCATTATTAGGGAGAGACTAGAGATTCTTTGGGACATTATTGATCTCATCTCGTGTTTGGTGGGGACACTCCTTGCACATGTAGTTACTCAGATCTGACACCACAGATTCAGAGTAAGAGTGGTGGTAAGTGCTGTTCTCTCCAGATCTTTGCTAGTTCTGCATGTTCTTGACTCTAATTTGTTGTGTTCCCTAGAATCTAAGGACCTGGGCGCTGCCGCTCTAGCCCTGCGTGTGAAAGTAAAGCCTTTCTTCCTGTCTTCGGGAGATACCGGTGATTCTATAATTCTTGTTATAAAAACAAAATCATGAGTGAACACCAGCCCCAGATTTCAAGTTCCCTTGTTGCTCACTGTAAAGCGCAAGGTTGTCATTGAATCTACTTGGATCCGGTGCCCCATTTACCCCTTCTGCGCACCCCTCTCGTTTTTTTTTTTTTTTTTTTTTTGATTAAAAGATGAATGTTTTGCTGAGGATCTGAACTTTAGAAAGCCCCCATTAAAATTTCTCTTATGGGGTTGCTTTGATAATTTTTCCAGATTTTTCTTTCCATTTAAATGTTTTGATTGTCTCCATCTTCTCTGACAAAAGGCAGTTAAAGTGGATTTCACTTTGTGCACACAGAGTGTGCCTCTCGGAAAGGAACACTATTTGATCCCTGGATCTCTGAGGTTAGACAAGGAATTAGAAATATCTGAACTCTACTTTAGCCCCTAATCTTATCATTCCAAATGTGTGCTTAATAAGAAGCAGAATCAATACTTCGGGTCAGAATAAGTTCAAATGGTCTAGAATTTTTACATCTAAAAGCGAAGAAAAAACGATTGGCTAGAAATATTTAAAAAGACTGTCCTTCATCAGGTGTACAATCATTCTCAAACTTGCCCAGAGAATGCAGTATAAAGTGTTAATGTTGAGATGGTAAATGTGATTAACCCAACGTATAACTTCATTCTTAGTTCTTGCAGTTGTATTGGAGAGGAGACCCCTAGGAAACAGACTTTCCAATGACATTTTATAACAGGGCTTTTTCTGAACTCTTATCAATTATTACGTCAAACCTCCCAACATTATGTCTGACTAGTAAATTCTGGGAGAACAAATAGTCACAATATTATCAAATTGTCCTCCTCTGTGTGAGCTTGTTATAAAATGTATCTGGCACGAAGATAGAAGAGGTTTCACAAAATCGATCTCACGCAAAAGCCGGAGCCAGAGGAAACTGGACCTGGGGCATGTGGATGGTGGGTGCACCCCTGTGAAACAGGCCGCGTGGCCTAGGTGTTCATCCCTGTGAACTGGGACGAGAGTGGCCCACCTGGTCTTGACACAGCCAAGCTCACCTTGCTAGATGAGCACAGGTGTGAACACTTTGGACACGGGGCACCACTGATTTCGCAATAGGTCGGTTTTCTATAGATAGGTGATGTTAGAGCCATATTGCACGATTAGCCATCTGGGTCTTTATATTCTCCGTTCTCTCACCCGTCAGGTCTGAGTTGTAAAATGTGACCAAGAGCACCTATGTGGCTGGAGAATTGGCACCTTTGGGGACGTAGGACTGTGTAGTTCCTTGGTTGCCAGGTCAGAGAGGCTGCTGGACTTGGCCAGGGCTGGCGCGGGCGTGCCATATCTGTGAGAGGGAAGAATAGGTGGGCATGTTTACTGGGGGTATTTATTGAGTACCAGTCACATAGATCATCTTTACATAAGTTATTCTTACCGAAGTCCCACGAATGCAATACTGTTATCCTCATACGGTGAGCTAGAGAGAAGGCAAATAATTAGCTACAGGTCATAGCTGGCTCGTGAGCCACACAGCCAGTGTGCACAGATCTAGTTAAGGACAACCTGTGCTTTTCCTACTGTCTAGTTTTAGAGAGGGCGGGCGCGTGCACACACACGCGCATGCACACACCCCTTACAGAAGCTGGAGATACAGGTGAGTGTAGCCCTTGGCTGGGAAGGACAGGCATGGAGAAGCAGGGACGCAAGCAAACACATAGGCAGATGGTGTTAACCTAAAATGAGGCAGCCATGGAGCAGGATCCAGGACAAAGTGAGATTAGGAGATGGCAGAGCAGGGCCTCCTGAGAGGGCGCCAACTAGGAGGAGTAAAATACCCTTTGGAGGAGGATAGCTGTATGGAGGCATGCTGCCAGTTGGCTCAGGTTTCCATGGGAAATCCACAGTGGCAAAGTGTAAGGCAATTATTCTTCACAAATATGCATTACTTTTAAGAGGAGATGAAAAAAAAACTAATCTAGAGGTGAAGTCTATTTTGGGTATATATTTTCGTGACTAGCATATGCAGGCTCTCGAATGTAACTCGGGGCTCCTCCCCCAACCCCAGGCCCGGGATGGGAGGGTAGCCTGATAGCAGTGCCCAGCAGAGGTGCTGACATCAGGCCCTACGTGCTGCCGAATAGGCCTCTGCAACGGATCTGTGGGTGAGGCCAGATCCGCTCACCAGGCGCCTTGTGGCTCTTGCCTCTGGGCAGAATCCTTGCTGTGCTCTTCTGAGCACCCTCATTGGGAAGCAAGCTCAGGAATGATCAGGAACTTCAGGGCTCCCCGCCGCTGGGCTTCAGGACCTACCTCACCTCCTGGACCAGAACAGAGCCGAGGGGGGTCCAGGAGAGACGCGGCCCCGGAAATGACAGTGCTGGGCTCCAGGGTAAAGATCCTGTCTAATCACGAAATATTTCTCGGACCTACTCATGATCTCTGTTGGCTTTTTCATACCCATTTGGGAAAATACTCGGTGGCAAGCATCTTTAAGTTCGCGGACTGCGCTCTGGCACGCGTGCGGATGTGACGATCTTGCAGAGAAGCTGAGTTAGCAGGATGGAATGACAGTGTTAAATGCTCATTAAGGGGAGCGTGGAATGCAAAGTCACACCTAAGGCCTGGGAGAGGATGTCAAGTCTGACCTTGCACCGGGCGCTGTCTGCTTTTTCAGGTGGCACTGCGGCACGAGGATGGCGATGAGACCGCAGAGCCGCCCCCCAGCGGGCGCCGGGACCGGAGGAGGGCCAGTGTGTGCTCTGGAGGCGGCAGCGGAGAGGGCGAGCAGCGGGGCCTGGACCGCAGGCGGAGCCGCAGGCACTCGGTGCAAAGCATCAGGAGTCCTGTGTCGGCCCCCACCAGTCCCAGCTCCCAGTCGGCTCCTGGCTTCAAGCCCGGTCAAGTTCGAGAGCACCGTGAAAAGTAAGCATTAACCCAGCCGTGGAGCAGAGGGGGGCGGGCACAAGGATCCTGAAAAGGTGGGAGGGGGTCCCATCCCCACAGGCACCCACTACCACCCCCTCCCCGCTGGCCTCCTAACCCCTCCTGACTTCCTCCCTGCCTCTTCTCTACCCTTGAAACACCACCCCGAAGTCCTTTGGAGCACCCCGGGACAAGGTGGCCCTGGTGACCCACATAGATGTGATCTTGTTAACCCCACGAGCTCTTCTTCACCCATTCGTGTTTTTATATCCGTATCTCCGTAATGTCTGAAAAGCTGTGTTTTATCAAATAGAAAAGAATCCAAACCCCAAAACTTTACCTGGAAGTAAATGGTGTGCCCTCACATAAATGCAAGATTGTAAGAGTCTTGAGATACTGTGGCAGTAGATGGTGGAGGTTGGTTTTAGTTAAATAGAAGAAACCTGTATGAATTAAATATATGAATATAAACATATGTAAATATGTATTATGTTAAATACATTTTATATGAGTATATGATATATATATATATATATAAGTATATGTAAATTTCAGTAACTACTATCACCGTCACTTTTTCAGTGTTTGTTTTAGCGAACATTTTTATTGAGAATGTGTTATAGGCCAGGACTTTCTGATGCCATGAAGATACAAGGTATGATCTCTGTCCTTACGAACCTCACATTTGGGCTGGGAGAAACTAAGAATGAGATTGGCAGATAGGAAGAAATACAAAGGTTGACAATCTCATAAGAAACTATATACAGATATACAAAGGAAGACCTTTTGACACAACCTATAGGAACTTAGAAATGGTTCTGTAGAACAAGTGTGCAGCAAAAGGATGGCCATGCTGTTCTGGAGTCTGGGTCCAGTTCTATCTTCCCAAGTGAATGCTGTCAGTTCATTAGGATGATGGAGCTCTGTGGACCAGTCCATGCCAGCCAGGTCCACCTGGACTGACTGGGACACTGGTTTGCCAGCGCATCACCTCCTGCTGCTGGCGTGCAGAAGCCCTGCTCACCTCATTTGACCGCAGCATTTTCTGCCATCGTGGAGATCCACCTGGGAGCCAAGTGCGGGTCACGAGGCTGCCTGGTGAAGAAGAAAATAACTCAGAATCAGTTGGATGACCTTAAGAAAGAGAGTGATCAAGATATGTCCCTTCCTTTCATCCCTAAGGGAACACCCACCTTGACAGATGCCCCAAGCAGTCTGGTACTCGTGGAATCACTTAACGAGCCATGCCTTTGGGTGCCTCCTGTCCCAGATGGAGTGGGAGTGATGTGTGAGCCACAGTCTGTGTTGACACCCTTCTCTACCACATAATTGCCCATCTACAGATTTTTCTGTTTCTGAGAATCTGTGTACAGCAAGCTCTGTTAAGTGAAAAAAAAAAAAAAAAAGACTAAAACTTCTAAACAAATTGAGGAATGAGAACATCCACCATAAACATCACACCTTGTAGTCTAAGATCTTCAAGAAACTTAGGCAGTGCTCAAAGGGCACTTAAAGTTCTCTCCAGCTCTGCTCCTAGCTAATGGCTTCAGAAATTAACATGGAGAAAAGTGTACACAGTAGATTAAAAATCTCTATGTAAAACCACCACAGATGCCGGGGACAGTTATTTGAAGTCCCCGTCAGCAGCCCTTGGCATTCTCTTGTTCTGTTCAACTTGTGTCCTGTATGTTCCTGGTCTGTTTCTTGCTATTATACTTTTCAAAGATCCCCATCCCCATGTTGTGAGTTCAGATGGCCATGCCTTGTGACAGATTGGCAAGGACGACAGAGGTGCAGTGAGCCACCATGGGCACATGGTTTTGAGGTGCAGGGCTTGGAGGGATCTCGAATACGAGGTCACACATGCAGCCCTGCATGCTTCCTGTCTCATTCTTTTCAAATAGGACTGATTTTTCATTTTACTGACATTAGTACTTTGATGGAAATTTAGTGCATTTATTTGAGAAGAATACACTTCCCCACTTAGACAGATAACATTTTACAGATTGATTATGAAGTGGCTTCATCCATGAAGTCTATTGGAGGGGTTTTGCCCTATGGTCCCCAAACAACAGTAGAGTTTTGGCAGAGGTGGGTGTGGAATAGAGGGGGAAAGGGTGACGAGAAGCCAAATGGGAAATAAGCCCTGCATGCATAGCTTAGTCACCTGCTCAGTATCTGAGCCTCAAAACAGTATCTTAGAATCAAGTAGTTCATTGTGCCCATAGGCCTTGCTTGATTTTGATTGCTCTTCATCTGTGTGAGCATTCTGGCCCTACTTCTAACTTGTAGCAACATGCCTTGCATATGCCACATAGGAATTTTAGGCTGGATTTTATAATTCTGATGCAACTAATGCCAGTACTTTTGAAAAGAAGATAGGAACGCGTTAGAGGTTAGAGATTCATGGTGCCCTAAAATGCATATGGTGCCTCTCCACTCAGGTGGTCCTTTTACATCATCTGAATTTCTCTGTAGGATCTAGCAGGACAAGCGTCTTCATCCTCTTTTTACAAGTGAGAAAACTGGGGGTCAGTGACTTGTGATGATCCCAGGACTAAGGGGCTGAGCTGTGGGTTAAACACAAGTCTTTGGCCCTTGCCTTTCAATGTCCAGATCACACAGGACCACTTCCTAATCCACCGTTCCCAAACATAGTCACTGAGTGAGATTAGTGCTTCTGACTTTTTGGAGCGGGAATTTTATTTACATACCATGTAGGTGTGTTTTTTTGATGTAAATATAAAAATTCGAAGAGTTGAAAAGCAGAAAAATCTCAGTCTCCTTAAGACTTAAGCCTACTGGGCTATGTGTTTTAGTTCCAGTAAGGACTAAGACTCCAAACACATTCTGGGTTGTTTTGGTTTCTTAAGAAACCTATACTTCTACACTGAGCATTTACCAAATCAAGTATGGGTATTGGTCATCTGTCACCTAAAAGTATCTTTTGTGACTGTGTGTGCCATAATGAGTTTTATCTTTGCACTTAAATTTTATTTTTTTTAAATTTTTTTAATGTTTATTTATTTTGAGAGAGAGACAGACAGAGTCTGAACAGGGGAGGTGCAAAGAGAGAGAGGGAGACACAGAATCCAAAGCAGGCTCTAGGCTCTGAGCCATCAGCACAGAACCTGACACAGGGCTCAGACCCATGAGCAAGATCATGACCTGAGCCAAAGTCAGACGGTCAACCGACTGAGCTACCCAGGTGCCCCTGCACTTAAGTTATAAATTTCATCTTTGTATTTCCATCTTTGCACTGGAAGGAATAAAAATGGTGGTGCTTTCATTTTTTACCAAGAAAAAATTACTTTTAGCCTCAAATCAGCAGAAGGATCAGTGTTTCTGGTTTAAATTGTAACAGGATATAATCTTAGGAGAAAAAGTCTTAAAGCCTAGAGCAGGAGACCATTCTGTGAACTTCCACTCACAGACACTCTCCTTTCTGGGGCACCTCACTCTAGTCCTGAATTTTTCCCTCTTTAAGGAAGGTCTTCTGACCTAAGTGCGTTCCATAATCTTATAGCTTTATTGCTGCTTAGCATTCTCTCACATGGATAAAATTTCCCCATAATGTTTCCCTGTTCATCGTGGTTTTCCCCTCTGTCAAAACATAGCAGATCTTCTTCCTGCTCTGTATGCCGGTCTTTCTGATAATGAACATCGCATGGGACTTAATATATGAAAATTTTCACCCTGTCAATTTCCACACAACATTCCAACCTGTAGAGGTAATTTTGAACTTCAGCCACTAATGTTAGCAGTTGTGCCATCCAGCCTTCAGTCCTGTGTATATTTTAATACACATGGAAGAGTGACCTGGCGGGTAGTAGATGGTGACAACTGGTTGGGAGCGGATGGTACAGACCGCTGCCGCGTGCCTCAAAGGAAGGGGTTGGAAACTTTCTCTGTCAGGGGCCAGGTGGTACGTATGTTAAGCTTTGCAGGTCAGACAGTCTCTGTTGCAACCGTTCGACTACATTCCGCCTTTGTGTAATACAAGAGCGGCCGTGACAATAGGTAAGCAAATGCGTTTACTTGTGTATGGACATTGAGATTTGAATTTTACATGTCATGAAATATTCTTCTGGTTTGCTTTTCAACCATTTAAAATTTGAAAACCGTTCTTAGCTGACAAACTATATAAAAACAAGCGGTAAGCCAGATTTGACCCACAGGCTATAGTTTGCCAGCTCCTGTTCTAAGGGGCTGGGTTTCTACAGGGAGGTTGGGAGGGAAATGATCTGGAATTGGCAAAGAGGAGTATGTGGGGTAAGAGAGAAGAGCCCATCATACGATATGAGAAGGCTGTGGGGAACGGTGTCCTAAGTTTAGGGTAGGAGCAAGGAATATTCCATGAAGAGGTTGAGACTATAGGGGATCTTGCTGAGAGCTACTCGTAAATTCCAGGGCACAGCAGAAGGTTGAAGGGATTGGAAAAGGCAAGAGATGAGTTAGATTAGGAGACACACAAAGCCAGTGGGGAGAAGGGGATATGGCAATGAGTTCAGGAAAGGTTGGGCTACTCTGAGAGGTGGGAGCATCCTGGAATCAGTTCCAGTGCTCCCATAAGGTCATGGTTCTCAGCTGGAGGCAGTTTTGTCCCTCAGGACACTTGGCAATGTCTGGACACATGTTTGGTTGCCATAATTGGGGTGCAGAATGCAAATGGCACCTGATGGGTAGAGTGCAGGGCTGCTGCTGAACATTCCACAATGCTCACGACAGCCCTCTCCAACCAAGAAATACCTGTTCTAAAACATCAGTGGTGCTGAATCTGAGAAACCCCACCGTAAAGGACAGCATGTAATTGGCTACAATTTTCAATTCTTCCTAGGGGTGATTCTGAGGTAGGAAGTACTTTGTTGGAAAGGGAGTGTTTTTCTTAGGGGCACATGGAACTCTGTGGGTCTGCCTTCAAATGTTCATGTGTATGAGTCGAAGTTGCCTTTTTTTTTTTTTCGAAGAAGATAATTCTCAAATTTCTGGGCTACCAGCTAGAAAGTAGAGTCCCTTTTTTGTTTGTTTTTGTCTTAACTCATTTGGCAAAGTTTTACATTTCAAATTCTTAGGGACTATGCTGGACCCTCTTTGGGGGGGACCAGAGGTTTGACTAGATCTCATGATCTTCTCAGGAACCCACATGCCCAGTGAACCCAACTCCAATCAGCTTCACATCTATCACATTCCCCAAAATTGACATGATGGAACGTGACACCAGCCATACAACAAAGCGGCAAGACAGAACAATGGTCATATCACAGAAGGTGTGCCATTCTTCAGCCAGGCTCAGGGATCTATTCGGAAGAATAGGAACATGGGACCAGCTCTCTAGAGACCCTCTGTCTACCCAGGGCTGACAGATGCTCAAGTGGAGTTGAGGACTCAGGGCTGAGAAGGAGCAATGGACGCTTTCCTCTTGGCTGGTGGTGTTCTCAGCTGGTGGTCAGGAAGTAAAAAAGTTAAATTCAAGAATTGCTGTTTTGTCATGTAAGTTAGATAAGAGATAAACATTTTAAAGGCTTAATGCGTGTTGCACAAAAGCACTCATTCTAATACGTTGAAAGCAATAAGGAAGTAAACAGACTGTGGCCAGGCCTTGAGCTTGCTGCCGGGAGGGACTGGACACAGTCCGCCCTGTAGACAGACCGGCAAATGGCAGAGGCATGGTATAGCCTGGCTCCAGCTAATCCCAGAGAAGGGGAAACCAGGAGGGCCCATGCCCAGGTGGGCTACAGGCCACAGGGGCTGCCCGGGAGCTAGTCAACCCACTTGTGCTTCAGGGAAGAGGAGTCAGGCCAGGGTATCGTGTGGGGACAGAGTGCAGACCCCAGCATCAGAAGCTCAGTCTGCACCTGCTGGTGGAGGATAGGCTGTGGCTCCTAAAGAGTACACAAGCACCCAGTCTGCACAGTCCTCCCCAGCGTGGCATTTGGAATCGGTGCAGCAGGGGACCTAGGATGGAGGTACTGAAGCATGGAAGAGGCTGCTTGGTTCTGCCACCAATAGCCGTGTGTCCATTTAGATATGACCTCAGGCACATAGGGGGCACCCAATACTGAGCAACTCTGTGTTTCCACATGAAAATGATACAGGATGGGGCTCCTGGGTGGCTCAGTCGGTTAAACATCCAATTCTTGATTTCAGCTCATGACATGATCCCGGCGTCGTGAGATGGAGCCCTGCATCTGGCTCAGCTCTGGGCGTACAGCCTGCCTAAGATTCTCTTCCTCTTCCTCTGTCCCTCCTCTGCTCAAGAGTGCTCATGGCGTGCGTGGTCTCTCTCTCGAAAAAAGGTATAGGATGTAAATGTGTGGTACCAACTATGCAATATACAACGGAAGTATTTATTTTTCTTTAATTTTTTAAATGTTTATTTTTTTTTTGAGAGAGAGACAGAGAGACAGAGCTCGAGAGGGCAAGGGTCAGAGAGAGAGGGAGACACAGAATCTGAAGCAGACTCCAGGCTCCAAGCTGTCAGCACAGAGCCTGACGCGGGGCTTGAACTCCCGAACCGCGAGATCACGACCTGAGCCGAAGTCAGACGCTTAACCGACTGAGCCACCCAGGCGCCCCCACAATGGAAGTATTTAGACTATGTAGTGCAAAGGTGACAATAACACCAGCAGTAGCTGCAACAGTGGCTTTACCTCATTATCTGCCAGGCATTATGTGAAGAGCTCCAGTGTACCAGGTCCACTAGGTTGCCCTGTGAGTTACGTGTGGTTACTATCTCCATGTGGAAGGAGGAGAAACTGAGGCACAGGGTGTTGAAAGGACTGTCCAGAGCCCACAGCTAATACATAGTGGAGCTGGTTTTCGAGTTCAGGTGGTCTGCCTCCAGAGTCCCTGTCCTTCCCCATTTTTGTAAAGTACGTTTGTTTTTTCCTATGATTCTGTAGAAAGAAAAAAACATCCTTGAGACTTGGCAATTAGTAAGCAACTATCAAGTACACATTGCCATCTCTATGTGTTACTACTTCCAGATTTTCATGTTCGTACATTTTTAAAAATCGTGGCTTAGTGTTCCGTTATATGGACATACTGTAAAAACAGGACGCCTTCATGCATTTTGCCATGGTTTGATTGAAGTTTTTTTCTAGTACTGAACTTTCTGGAATGAGCATATACAAACATGTTAGTACACATATGTTAGCATTCTCTTAGGAGAGATTTTTAGGAGTGAGATTCTAGATCAAAGGACTCTTACGTTCTAAATAATGATACCACCGTATTGGCCTTTATCTACCACTTTGTTGTCCCACCCTCAGCATATGATTGACCATTTTCTCATACCGTCACCAGCCCTGGATGTTAGGAGTTTCTCAGAAATTAGTATTTCTGAAAAGTGAAATGTGCCTCAGCATTTCACCTTGCATTTTTTTTTTAAATTACTATTGAAGTTGTTCACCTTTAATTGCTTCATTGGCTGTTGAACTTTGCTTTTCTGAGAATGGCCTGTTTGTATCTTTGGCTTATTTGTCTCCTGAATGGTTCGTCCATTTTGATTGATGAACAGCTACTCTATGTCAGTATTTCATATTTCAGTACGGGAATTTTCAGATACAAAAGCAGGTAGAATGTAAGTACTCTTGATACATTCTAGGCATTAACTTTTGACAACTGTGTCATAAATATTTTTCCTTGTCTATTAAATACCTTTTATGATGCCTTTGGGTGGACTCCTAAGGTATATTGCTAGGGTATGCCACGTGTTGGTATTTGCCTGTGCATCTTTTCAGTGTCGTGTTTATTCGGGGAAGTGTATCCTCTTCCTAACGAGCCTCTGTGTTGTGCTGGGAGGCTGCTGTGCTGCTTCTTCACTCTCTAGGAGGTAAGTAGTGATAGCCGGAGCTAGCGCTATGGAGCACTTACTTGGTGCTGGCTGTTGTGCTAAGCAAAATTACATGTGTTGTAAATGGCATGAAGAAAGTAGAAGACTCCTCCCCCTTTTACAGGCTGGGAAACTGAGGCAGAGAGAGGTTCAAGAGCTTGCCCCCGATCTCACGGGTGGCAAGCGGCACAGCTGGGTTTGAACCCATTCATTCCTCGTCCGGGGTGTGCATTCAGAACCAAACACCCCTGGAACTAGTGTCTGAACCTACAGAATGTGTTCAGTAGTAACAAGTTTTTCCTCTCTCGAGGATGGATCAGATTTGTTGAAACGACAGAAAATCATGCAGAGCAAATATTTACTGTGACTTGGTAGTCCTAATGAGCTGTATTGTTTACAGTCACTGTTAGATTGTGATCCTGAGATAATCATACTGATTGGCTTGTTTTTCTCAAAAATTGGCACTGAAGACAAGATAGTTCCTAAAGAGTTCTGAAACGTTCAGAGCAATAACTACAACCATGGAACAAGCCTTCCTTGTTAATCGTGTAACTAAGCAGCCGTTATCTTGGTGATAGAGGTCATCTGGTTGAGAGGAAGCCAGAGTTAACAACTATCGGAGACGAGGCTGTCCTCACCTTTTTGGGGCTCATGCCTGATGTGAGGCCCTGTTAGTGGCCCAGTGGGTGGTGGGAAGAGGAGAGCCAAGTCTTGAGGCTGGGCCTCAGAGTGGGAACTGGAGGGAGGCAATTGGAGCAGGAGTTGTTTTCTGTTTTCCTGAAGAAGTAGGAAGGGGTATTGGCGCCTGTCCATCAGCCACAGGAACCAGTGAGCAAAGGGGGAGCCTAATTATGGAAACATGCAGGGTGGGTGAGCTCATCTTCTGAGATTTCGACGGGAAGAGGCGTGTTTGGATGCTGAGTTTAGGGCAGCGTGTTGCTCTGTGGTCTGTCTCGCGCCTTGTCCACAGGACTTCATTGCCAGAGGTCACAGAGTTCTTTGGCCAGTTAGTTGGAGGGTTTGTAGCCGAAATAGCAGAGTAGTCCTAGCTCCTTCTTGGAAACAGTTAGCAACGGCAATGATCCTCAGACAAAACACTTGAGGCAAGTAGGTGTTGTGTAATTGGTGTTAACCTGCAACATCTACAACTCTGTGACTCGCACAGTCCTGGGTCCTGGGGGTGGCTTTGGCCAAGTGCGGTTTAGAGGAGCAGTGGCTGAGGCGGTCGAGAGCACCCGCTCAGTCTTCACAGCCACAGACTACGCTTCCTCTCTGGGCATGGCCTCAGTCTTCTCCCCTGGAAGCTCAGGATGATAGTACCTCCTTACTAGGGCGGTGGGTGAGGAATGAGAAGCAGCACAAACGTGTGCTTAGCTCAGTGTTTTTACCACAGTCACTCCATGCCCTGGAGCTTTCCTGGATATTGTCTTTTTAAAGAAGGTAATTGTTAAATAAATATGGACGTGAGCTGGAGAGAAGATTTTGTGCACTGGCATAAACATGCTAGAGGATTTCACAACAGCCAGGTTAACAACCACTGGTACTGTGAGCGGCAAGTGGCTACCTAGGAAGATTTATCTGAGGCAAATGATTTGTTATAAACGGGCTTCACCAACAAAAGGGATGTGACCTTGTGAGGTAGGTACGACTGGAATACAGCCAGCCATTCAGTATTTACCATTTAGTGTCCAGAAGGCTCTTTCTGGTTTCCTGAGTGTTGAATAGTAAGGGGTGGTAGGAGGGGAGAGCCCTGGGGGCCAAGGGGCGTGAGCTTGAAACTGGGAGAAACTACAGGAAAAGGCAGCAGCATTGAGGCCTGAGGAAGAAGCAGCTTTGCAAAGCTCCTTCTGGTTTCTGGGGCAGGATCTGCCGGATCTCTGGTTTCTCAAAATGTCACTGTGACTAGATTGCAGATTCCTTGGGGATTTGGAGTTTGCTGGTTTTTAAATTTGTTGTTTTTTTTTTTTTTTTTGATGTATGTTTGCTTTTGAGAGAGAGAGAGAGTGAGTGCGTGCGAGTTGGGGAGGGGCAGAGAGAGAGGGAGACACAGAATCCGAAGCACAATCCAAGCTCTGAGCTGTCAGTACAGAGCCCGATGCAGGGTTCGAACTCAGGGACTGCGAGATCATAACCTGAGCTGAAGTCAGACCCTTAACCGACTGAGCCACCCAGGTGCCCCTGGACTTTGCTGCTTTTTTAAACTTAAAAAAAAAAAAAATTGGGGGGAGGGGTCAAACAGGAAGGGAGAGAATCCCAAGCAGGCACTATGCTCAGCACAGAGCCTGATGCGGGACTCAATCCCACAAACCACGAGATCATGACCTGAGCTAAACTCAAGAGTCAGATGATCAATGGACTGAGCCACACATATACCCCCTTTGCTGCTTTTTTTTTAATTGAAGTATAATTGACATACTCTATTATATTATTTCTGTGTGCCCAACGTAGTGATTCGACCAGTATCTGTATATATTTGGAACTTTGCCACACTGAATTTGGGGATCTATCTAGGTTCTGAAGAAACTGGCAATATTTTATCTTTAACACTGAACATAGCTACTGATGAATTTTAAGTGATGTGTGATCAGGGTTGTGTTCCGGTGAGACCACTCTGAGGAGTGGAGAGAAGATGGCAAACAGAGAGATGGGTGAGGCTATGCCAACAGGTCAGGAGAGGGCCTGGCTCAGGCCATGACCAGGAGAGTGGCAAGTAGGAGCAGGTGAGGAGACTCAGGGAGGATGTTGTTTGCAGGATGGCGAGTGCATTTTGTGGTGAGAAGAAGGGTTGTGGGGGATTCCCAGGCAGCCAGTGGTCCAGCATCATGAGGTGGCTGTCAGGCCACTTCGCAAGCTTTGGGCATTAAGTGTGTCAGTGGGTCGTCACAAGTCAGTTGGGTAGACGCTTCTGGAACTCGAGTACGTGTAGGTGACAGTTGAAGTCTGGACTGAGACGCCATAACCCTGGGGAAGAGCAAGTGAGCGTGGCAGTGGCTGGTTATCTAGCCCTGGAAAACAACGTGTAGAATCAGCATCTAGTGAAGTGCTGGTGCCAAGAAGTTCAAGTCAATGAACCTTGAAATTGGTTGTTCTCAAGGGTGAATATTTTTCAAGCTAGAGTGGGCCGCCATGGTGCGATGTTTCAGGAAGAGACAGTCTTTACTGTGGGAGCCATAGTGAGTACATTTCAAAGAGAAGGAAAGGTCCTTGTGTCTCGTTAAATCTCTGACTTGCTTTGGGAATTTTCTTTCAGTGTCAAGCCTGCTTCCCCTTGACCTACACATATACCATGTTTCCTATAATGCACACCTACCCATCCATGTTCTGAATGTTCAAAGCCCGTTCTAGCGGAGCTGGATTTTCCTTGGTAGTCCATGCAGGTGTGGGTATGGGTATGGGTGGCCCCTCCAAAGAGTGAGTGTCTGTCTCGTGCAATTCCCAGGATCCCTTTGGAAATGGAGCAGGGGTGTTCTAATGATTAGCGAGGGAGCTGTTTGAATCCAGTCGTGCAAGGAGGAACGCGATTGCCTCTGCTTGACAAGAGTCTGGGGAAGAAGCTTGGTGGTATTTCTGCATTGATAAAGGTTGAACGAACAGGGAGATAAAACCCTGAAAATGTAGCTTGAAGAGGCCAAATCTGACATGGCAGAAAAGAAAGAGCGGCCAGAAGTGAGGCTGGTCTCGTTTTGCAAGAGAGCCTTTTGGGAATAGGCTTTGGAAATTGAAGAGGGAAGGCCCAAGGAAAGAGAGACCTGGCCTGATGTCATTCTTGTCTCACAGCACGTGCTCAACATGCTGACTATGATGTCAGGAGCATTGTATTCATGCTGAAAAAATATTTATTTCTAAGTGAGATTATTTTTACAGCTCAGAAACTGACCAAAATTAACATGGGCTGTAGTCATGGCCCAAATATGTCTCATGTAGTTATGGTCCAAATATGTCTCATTGTGCCCTATGTCAAGGTGTCATTGAACCTCCTGGTGGGAAGGGGCCTTGGTGAGATGGGCAAGGACTGAGAGCTGGTAGGCACACCATTGCTCATGAATTCAGTAGGAAAACCGTGGATGTTCAGGAAAGAATCTGGAAGAAGGAAGGATTAGTGACTTCTTCCTGTCCTTACCTAGAAGACGCTTCCCACCCCCCAGCCACAAAGAAATTATCATAGCAGAAGTAGCATAGTGGTTAGGAGCTTAGATGCTAGAGTTGGACTACTTGCTTGGGTTCAGATCCTGGCTTACTAGCTGTGTGACTCTGGGGAAACTCCTTACCCACTCTGTGCCTCAGATCCTCATCCAATAACAGTACCAACGTCAGAAGCCCCTGTGAGAATTCAAGGAGTAAGCCAGGTAAAGTGCTTAGCATGAGAATGCCCCGCATAGAGTATGTTAATTTTTTTTTAACATTTATTTATTTTTGAGAGACAGGGACAGAGCAGGAGTGGGGGAGGGGCAGAGAGAGAGAGAGAGAGAGGGAGACACAGAATCTGAAGTAGGCTCCAGGCTCTGAGCTGTCAGCACAGAGCCTGATGCGGGGTTCGAACCCACAAACTGTGAGATAATGACCTGAGCTGAAGTTGGATGCTCAACCGCCTGAGCCACCCAGGCGCCCCTAGAGTATGTTAAATAAAAAGAGTAAATGAGTGAATTTTACTCCCCCACCACCCCCCACCCCCCACACTCCACCCTCCAGCCTGCTTTCCTTGGAGGGATCCCAGGGAGGCTTAGCCAAGAGGGAAGCCAGCCTTGTCTTCTGAGAGTGCCCTGGAGAATTCAAGGAAGCCTGGGCACATCTGGGACAGGTATCTGCAGCCCAAATGCCTTTTGATGATTGTGATAGAGCATGCTTCCCAAAGACACATTAACTCAGGAATTCAGAGACAATTATATCACACTTCAGGAATATTCAACTACGGTATTCACATTGCCCCAGAAAAACAGTTCCATTCCTGAGAGTTTCCCCCCCCTCCAACTGTGTGGTTCTGATTTTATAAACATGAGACTAAAAATGGCTAGAGATGGGCCCCCACGGGGAAGTGGTCGGTCAGGGCCTGCTGCGTGCAGGTATCTGTCTCCCAGAGGTCTCCGGACAGGGCAGAGTATGAGTGGGACAGAGGGTATTGTGACTCTGTCCGTGCCAAGCCTCCAAACTGAAACAAATACTGACTTCCTAGACTTGAGAAGATACTTAAAAACTTTCTTTTCACCTGTGACAAGCTTTGTAAAATGCTCTTCCAAATAGAAAGGTAAATAATTTTGATCACGAAGTGGAGAAAAAAACATGAAACCAAGATGAGGTAGCTTTGTGTTTGTAGAAAAAAAAAAATGGCTGGGACTTGGGTCCACATCATAATAGCTCATGTCTGTAAGGAAATGAGCAAGCCACCACGCCTCTAGGAGAGAAATCCCCAGTACTGAGCAAGTCATTTCAGGGTAGCCTTACATTAACCGACTTCTTAGTATTGAAATTTTATGATATTACTATTACTGCCTTGAGTTTGTGGCAGAAATACTAGTTGATGGGCTAAAGGAAAGAAGAATCATATTGATGCATTCTTCACTCAGCTCGTATGTTCTTGTGCCTGCCACCTTCCTGGTTCTGAGCTGAAATGGTACAAATGACCCTTCTGAAGCCTCGGACGGTGCACGTGTAATTATTGCAGCAAGTAAATGTGTGCAGCTTGGGAAGAGGGCTTTTGAAGGAAGTAAACAGGGCTGTGTGATGGAGGGTCTCAGGGGTATGGGGATATACCCTTGAGGAGAACTTGCAGAAGGACACAAGCTTATGGACAGGAAGAGCAGTTGTAAGGGCAAAGAGCTGGGGAACGGCTAGGTAAGTGCCACATGGACTAAACAGATTATGGGATGCAGCCAGCGGTTACAGGAAATGTACCATCTCAGAAGTACAAACCCACTTGTTATGTCAGTTGCTGTATAAAAAGATTGTAGTATAATATATGTTAAAAATTTTTTAACCTGGTTATTTTCTCACCTGATTTGTAGCAGTGGTTATCTCTGATCCAAGGGGACTTCATTTTTATCAGTAATATTCTGAAGCAGGCTCCAGACTCTGAGCTGTCAGCACAGAGCCCGATGTGGGGCTCAACCTGGCAAACTGCGAGATCATGACCTGAGCTGAAGTTGGAGGCTTAACCGACTGAGCCACCCAGGCTCCCCAGTAATATTCGACTTTTTGAAGGAAGCCGATATTCCTGTAATTGCATATTAATTTTAAAAGGTTCTTTAGAAAGAAGGATAGTAGGATGAAGGTCATCCAAGATGTCTCTTCTGGCATTTAGGCTGTATTTTCAAGGTTAAGAAGAACTCACTGGGCCAAGGGAATGCCACGTTCACAGGGCAAAGTGAGGAAAGAGGTTGATGGCCCCGGGTAGTGAACAGGAGTCTCAGGAGACAAGATTATAGAGTGTGGATGGGGACAGAGAGGTGACACAGAGATGAGGTTGCAGAGAAAACAGGTGAAGTCATGAGGATCTTGGAAACCAAAGCACAGAGTCTGGTGGTTATTTGGCATGTAAAGCTTAGCCACGCACATCTGAAGAGATGCTTGTCTTCCTGGTGGGGATCTGATTGGAGGTGAGGAAAAGTGGCCCCTGGGACCCTGGGTGGTAGCCGTTGATGCAGAACTACTGAAAAACATTGGTACCTTGGACTAAGGCAGTGGTTCTCAACCGTGTGCAGCACTGAAAATTACCTGTGGTCAGGCTACACCTCAAACTAGTTGAATACAATTTCTGAAGGTGGGACCTGAGCACTAACATTTTAAAATAATATATCTCAAGGGTGAGGATCACTAGGCTGAGGTTTCTTTCTGCCGTGGAGAATTTGAGGCCCACAGTAGAGGAAGACTCAGTGGTCATCACTGCGGGCTGGACCTCCCTCTTGGACCAGGCTGCGCCCCAAACCGGAACATTGTGGAAACTGTGTGATTATGCAGGGTAACGTGTGGACTGGTGGCACGTGCCCAGTTCCTTTGGCAATAATCTTTGTAGGTAATTCTGGCCCTTTGCTGTTCTTTTTTTCTCTTCTTATTACCTCCTTTTTGTACAATTCATTCTTCATTGGCATCTTCACCAGCAGACGGCCAGTGAAGTGGAAAGCGAATGCTACCCAGACAAGGTCATGTGGTTACTCTTGGTAATTTGGAGGCATGACTTGAGGGGGTAGAAAATAGAAGATGAGGTTGTTGAGAAAAACCCTGGCTGAAATATAAGATTTGAGGTTTATCTCCAGATGTCAATTATGTGTACTTTATTGCCATATTAAGAGTTGACTCTGGTGGGTTCAAGTCCAAAGCATGTGAAAAGGCCATTAGAATTCTAGAATCAAACTGAGTCATGAGTTAGAAAGTTATTACTGCACACAAACTCTGAAACACATTGGCTTCCTTATGGTGATTACATATGGGATGTGCTTCTCAAAGACACACACACATCCTGTTGCCCTCATTGATAACTAAAGGTTTTTTACTCTTCAGTATACTTCTCTTCCCGTTTGTGAAAAACATGACACAGAATGTGTGTGTGAGAGGGGCCATTACTTGAAATATTTAAAATTAAGCTTAACCGGTAAACACATATGAGACTAGTAGTGGCGTAACTTCTGGAAATGGGAGAACTTGTCTCATGGCCACACAATTATGTGTCTTCAGCTTTCACAGGCTGCCAGAGCTGGGGGCTCCCTTTCTGCTTTTCCACTTTATTGTATGGGTGAGATAAGTAGGAAGCCAAGCCAGACCCAGGGCAGGGCTGTTTTCACCTCTGGAGGCAGCCATCTTGAAACCTCAGCCTGGGACTTGGCGTCTCTTCTGTTTTCAAAAGTTCATAGAGAATTCCATTCTCCCTTTATCCTGGTTTCACTTCTCTCCTAGACTTCTAAGGGACATTTAACAGAGTTTACTAGTATCTGTGGCTTAGAATAAAGGTTTTTTTTTTTTTTTTTAACATAAAATCAAAGTCCGCATAAAGTAGTGAGGCACCTCACTGCCTATAGGTATCATTGAATTGATTTGCTTTACACCTGAATTGGTTGCAACTTAGCTAATGCATTTTTTCCTATTGTTGTTTATACTCTACAGACTGGAATTCTGTTATATTAAACTGTTTTCAGCAGAAAGAGTGTGTTGGATCCATTAGTATTTTATTCTGAAACAGTAACAAGGGGCACCTGGGTGGCTCAGTTGGTTAAGCGTCCAACTGTTGATTTCGGCTCAGGTCATGATCTCATGACTTGTAAGTTTGAGCCCCACATCAGGCTCCTTGCACTGACACTGGAGAGCCTGATTGGAATTCTCTCTCTCCCCCTCTCTCTCTGCCCCTCCTGCGCCGGCTATCTCTCTCAAAATAAACTTAAAAAAATAAAGCAGAATAACAAAATAATGGCTTATGCATGAAGATTCTGGCCAGTGGTCCAGTTCTTAGGTATATTCGGTATCCATGGCCTGTGCTTCATACTCCTTCTAAACTTTGCATGCTACAGGGACAATAAATACTTTCCTGTCTAACTTTGGGTTCTCACCATGGAAACATCAGCAACAGCTGGGCTCAGTTAAATGTCTTTTCATTCTTTTGGCTGGCAAAAATCTTTTAAGGAAAGCTTTTTTTTTTTTTTTATAAGTTTAGACACATATTTTAGTGGCTAATAAAACTATTTTTGAATGAAATCACTGCTTCACTTGGTCAGATATGTGTCTTAACTGATTAAGATCACTAATTGGAAATTTTCAAATCTCATCTTGGCCCTTGGTAACCTAGAAACAGTCTTAAAGTTAACAAAGTGTTGTGAGTCACCGCAAAGCTAAATTCAAACTGGTTTAAGTATTTGTTAACACAGAGTGATGCGGACGGAGCCCAAGGGGACGCTTTCTCCGTCATAAATTTAACAAAACATTTCTAAGAGATTCTTTTTCATCTAATTTTGATAAGTCATGTACATTTTACAGAACTAAATGGAGCATATAAACCTTATCTAAACCTTCTTATCTTATCTAAACCTTCTGACAGAGCTTTCCAATTAGTTGCCTCAAATGTCATACCTATGTCAAGTGTCATACTTATGTCAAGACACTGATCTCCTCAGGGCAACCAGGCAGGTCTGGGGTAACTGGGCCCCATAAGCAGCTTTGTCCATTGTTCTAGTATGCCGTGTATCATGTTGTCTGTGTCGTGCAAGAGGGAGGATTGAGCACAGTGCAGGAGAAGAATAGTTGCTTTGGAAGAATAGTGCAGTGATGCTAGAGCGATGAAACCAGTGGAGATTCTGCTTTGGTTTCAGGGGGTAAGCTGGCTGGTAGGAAGGACCTTAGGCGGGGGGGTGCCTGGGTGGCTCAGTTGGTTAGGCTTCAACTCTTGATTTCGGCTCAGGTCATGATCTCATGGTTCGTGCGTTCAAGCCCTGCATCGGGCTCTGTGCTGACAGTGCAGAGCCTACTTGAGATTCTCACTCTCCCTCTCTCTGCCCCTCCCCTGCTTGCACTCTCTTCTGTCTCTCAAAATAAATAAATAAACTTAAAAAAAAAAAGACATTAGCCTGGATATCAGGAGACTAGAGGTCTTCTTGGCCAGTTGTGTGAACTTGCCCTCTCTGGACCTCATCTTTCTCTTCTGCAACGCGGGAGGTCTCTGAGATTATATCTCTGTTCTTGCCAATCTTTTTTTTTTTTTTTTAATGTTTACTTTTGAAAGCGAAAGACAGAGCGTGAGCAGGGAAGGGGCAGAGAGAGAGGGAGACACAGAGTCGAAAGCAGGCTCCAGGTTCTGAGCTGTCAGCACAGAGCCTGACGCAGGGCTCGAACTCACAAACTGCAAGATGACCTGAGCCGAAGTCAGATGCTTTACCAACTGAGCCACCTAGGTGCCCCTGTTCTTGTCAATCTTGTTCTTTGACCACCCTTAGCAAGTGCCTCTGTGCTGAGCGTCATGCTAGGTCCACGGTGCCAAAGAACTGCAACAGTCAGCACATATTTCCTGGATGTCCCTGGGGGTCTGGTCCCCCAGAAAAGTAGCTGGAGGAGTCATTGTAGTCAGGGAAGTGGCTCCTGCAGGGGCCCTGAAGCTGACATACCGTGGGCATTGGGTGGAAACCTCAACAGACTGATGAAGACTGGAATAGGGAGGTACAGGAAGGGAGCGTAGGAGATGAAGTTGGAGAGATGGTAGAGGGGGTTAGAGTATTGGCTAGGTAAATTGGACTGAATCCTAAGGCTTGAGTAGGGCAATGTCATGTGTAAAAGTTCTTCTTGTCCTCTGGTCAGTCCCTCCGTGGCCTTCTGAGTTTCACCCCAAGAGCATTGTGTGGAATTCTCACTTTCACGGCCAGTCAGCTCCCCACTCCCCAGGTGAATACTTCTTGGTACATTTAGTTGTTCAATGTCTTTCCCCCCATGGGTCTGTAAGCTCCAAGGGGGGGAACCAGAGTCTTGCACATAATAAGTGTTCAATAAATATTTGTTGGGTAAAGGGAGAGGGCCCTCTTGCCCTATAGTTAAAATTTTTTGCTTTTGAAAAAAATTGTTATCTATTTATGGGAAATCTCTACATCATCTCAATTTTACTGTGAACCTACAACTTTAAAAAATTGTTGTAAAAATCACAAGTGTATGGCGTTGGATCATTCATAATTTTTGGTTTATGGTACTTTATCATTTGCTGGTCTAGGTGTGGCCCTCTTCTAGCTTATTTGTGTGTACAATTTACTTATTGGTATAAAGGACACCAATGAGACTATGGCCTGGCTAAAAACCCAGAGTGTTTCCCATAACTTCTATCCATCCATGCACTTCCGTCTTTCCCATCTCTGTGCCCGGGTAACCCGCACTCTGAAATCTTGTCTATCGTTATCAGGTTTTTTGTTGTTTCGTAGTAGTGTCAAACATGTAACTAAACCCACCCTACAGTTTTGCCTTTATGAACTTTCAGGAAGGTCATATTTATTGTTCCTTTTTGCGCTTCTTTTCTCCACATTATGCAGCTCCTGTTCATCCATATTGTCACGTGAAGTCAACAGTCCTCTATTTTCACTGCTTGGAATATACTGCAACCTGTTGATTGTCTTTGTCTCCAGTGAGCATTTGGGTTGTTTCCATTTTTTGGCAATTACAAAAAGTGCTGCTGAGAATATTTTTAGACTCCTATCTTGGTGCACGAGTGTGTCAGTATCTCTAGGGAGGGTTTTTCAACCTTGGCAGTACTGACATTTTGGACTGAATTTTTCTTTGTCGCAGGGGACGGTCCTGTACGTTTGCAAGATATTTCACAGCATCCTTGGCCTCTACCTGCCAGGAGACGGTAGCACCTGCTCCCCAGTCGTGACAACTAAAAAGATCTCCATTGACAAATGTCCCCTGGGGGATGAATCACCCTAGTCAGAAGCACTGCTCTGGGGTATAGTAGTGCCATCAAGCAGTGGCACTGCTGGCTCATGGTGCGGGAATTGAACTCGACATGATAAAAAATATATGTTCTTTTTCCTAAGTGCACACTCCTGTCAGCAATATGTGAGTCAGACGACCTATAGTCTCTTCAGCGCTTGGTGTTTCCAGACTTCTTAATTTTTCCAAGCAGAGATAAGATGTATCTCATTGTGGTCTTAATTTATATGTCCTGATTGATAGGTTAAACTATCTCTTCATACATGTTTATGGGCCATGATCATATGTTTTGCACAATTTTATAGTTGTGTTTGTATTTTTAAAATATGTTTTGTATATTTTTGATATGAGTTTATGTCTGTTAGGTGTACTGAAATGCCTTCTCTGAATTTGTGGCTTTACTTTTCCTCACCCATAGTATTTTGGTCCTAGAATATACTTTAATACTGTTTTAAATGTTTCTGTTGTACTTTTGAAAGGCTCAGCAACATTCAATGTCCTGTTTGTTTAATTTTTTTAAAATGCTTATTTATTTTAGAGAGACAGAGACAGAGAGCAAGTAGGGGAGGGGCAGGGAGAGAGGGAGACACAGAATCTAAAGCAGGCTCCAGGCTCTTTGCTTGTCAGCACAGAACCCGACTTGGGTCGTGAACTAAGGAACCGTGAGATCATGACCTGAGCCAAATTTAGATGCTCAACTGACTGAACCACCCAGGTGCTCCTGTTTGGTTGTGTTTATGTTGTTTGGTTGTTTGGTTTTTGAAGCCTAAGAAATGTGACATCAGCCTGAGACCCAAATTTGGGAAGTAAGGTTGGCTTTGAAGAAACCTCTGCCCTACAGAATTGGTCAGACTGTGGGCCTCTCAGTGTCTTTTCCAACGTGGAAAGGGTGGCCTCCAGTTTGAGACTATTGTAAAAAGGAAAGTGCCTATTGGGTTCACAGTAGACCTGTCCCCTGCAGTAACTCCCCATCAGTTAAAAACAAAACACCCCTAGTGGTATTTGAAAAACAAGGGCCAAAGGCCCAGAATTCTTTCTGCACAAATATAAACAAAGTTAAGTTCTACTTTAAGAGAAAATTCAGCAAGGGGAAAAGCAAAAGTGTCTGAACTTATTCTTCATCTTAAATATGATCAGCATAAAAGATTCTGTTTGACTAATTTCTTCACGGTCTGAAACTAAAATCAGGCATAGAAATTCCTGCATACCGTGAGGCAGTATTTCCTTCTCCATCCATTTGGATAGGAGGGCAAGGCCAGTGCTTTGACCATAGGGCATTCTGGAAGTGGGCCCTCCAAGTAGGTCATTGTGCTGCCTGCCCTGGTCGTGTCCTGCCACTCATGAGAGTAAAGCCATGGCACACACAAGTCATGTGACAGTTTGGTGCAGACTCAGAAGCTGTTGAGCCCAAAGGAGACAGTTTGGTAATAAGCTTAGAGGGATACATAGGGGAATATCTCTGAGACCTTGGTGTAGGCAAAACAATTTAAACCAGGACACAAAGGGTACTAACTATCAAAAAAGATAAGTAGGACTTCATTAAGATTAAGAATTTTTGTTTATTAAAAAAACACCATGACTGGGGCGCCTGGGTGGCTCAGTCGGTTGAGCGTCTGACTTCGGCTCAGGTCATGATCTCACGGCTCGTGAGTTCGAGTCCCACATCGGGCTCTGTGCTGACAGCTCAGAGCCTGCAGCCTGCTTCTGATTCTGTATCTCCCTCTCTCTCTGTCCCTAACCCACTTGCATTCTGTCTCTGTCTCTGTCAAAAATAAATAAACTTAAAAAATAAATAAATAATCCCACCATGAGGTGCACCTGAGCTTCTGACTTTGGCTCAGGTCATGATCTTATGGTTCATGAGTTCGATCCCTGCATTGGGTTCTCTGCTGTCAGCTCAGAGCCCACTTTGGATCCTCTGTCCCCTTCTATCTCTGCCCCTTCCCCTCTCATGCTCGCTTGTGCTCTCTCTCTCTCGCTCTCTCTCTCAAAAATGAATAAACGTTAAAAAAAAAAAACAAATAAAAAAATGACACCGTGAAGTGAGTCCAAAGGCAACCCACAGGGAGGGAAAAGATTCTTGCAACACATTAAGTATGACAGAAGGACTTGTCCCCAAATTATATAAAGAACTACAAATCAAAAATAAAAATACAACCTGGATTTAAAACAACGGGCGAAGTACTTATATTTCAAAAAGAGGATATCTGAATGGAGAATCCCGAAAAGTATGACAAAAGTGCCCAGCTTCACTAGTCATCAGAGAAAGGAAACTCGGATCACATTGAGATGTTGCTACACACAGATTAGATGGCTAAAATGAAACAGACAAAACTCAAAAAGAAAAACAAAAACCACCAAATCTTGGCAAGGATGTAGAGCAGGCAGCGTATTCATGTACTACTTATGGGAATTTAAATTTACCAGGTCATTTAAAAAAATTTTTTTTAATGTTTATTTTTTCTTGAGACAGAGACAAAGCGTGAACAGGGGAGGGGCAGGGAGAGAGGGAGACACACAATCAGAAAAAGGCTTCAGGCTGTGAGCTGTCAGCACGGAGCCCCACACGGGGCTCGAACCCACGAACCATGAGATCATGACCTGAGCCAAAGTCGGACGCTTAACTGACTGGGCCACCCAGGCGCCCCTACCAGGTCATTTTTAAAAACTGTTTAACAGTTCCTGATAAAGATGAACCCAAGCGTATCATATGACCAATAAATGTCATTCCTAGATAACATACTGCGTAGTAATATGTACATGTGTTCTATTAAAGACCTGTGCTACAATGTTCGTAATAGCCCTGTTCAAAATAACCCCAAACTGAAAAGTGTCTGGTTATCATCAGCAGTAGAATGGGTAAACTATATTGTGCTCTATTCATACAAGGGAGTGTTATATAACAATGAGAATGAATGGTCTGCAATGACCTATAACAGTGTAGATGAGTCTCCCAAGTGTTACATTGAACAAAAGAAGCTGGATATGGTATGATTCCTTGTAGACAGAAGAAAACCAGGCCAGGCTAACTGACCTCTGCTGTCTGAAGTGAGGGAGGGAAGGGAAGCAGTAGGAAGGGAGCATTAGGGGAGTGCTGGTTTTATGGATGTGTTTATTTTGCGAAACTTCAGTGATTTGTGTACTTTTCTGAATGTACTTTATACTTCAGTGAAAAGAGAAAACAAGCAGAGGACAGTGGGGGGCAAAAGGGTTGAAGATGTTGGGAAAATGATGCCTGGGGTGGGGAGTGGTGAATTCTGGAGGACTGAGGGCGAGAAGGAGCTGGCAGCATTGAGAGGGTAGAGGATGGCCGCGAGGAGATGACAGTGGAGCTCTGGCAGGAGGTGAATGAGAGCTAGGGGGTGAATGAGGGCTTGTGGTCATGGAGGGGTGGGGTGGGGGAGGAGGTTTGGATGTAAGATCTCCAAGGTGGACCGGTTCTGTTTGATGGTGAGGTCCAGGGTGGGAGGGGCTGAAGTGACAAAAGGTGAAGGTTACTGGAGTTCAAGAACGCAACGGATTGATATGTCCATGGGGCCTGGGCTAGGTGTTCCGTGTGGGCCATGACAGGAGTCAGGTGTTGACAGGGCTTAGAGCCCAAAGGAGGGTAGTGACTCGGTTATCGAGGCCTGTACTCATGTAGCTGCAAGGACAACACCCAAATTAAACTGTCTTAAGCAAGAGTGAGAATTTACTATCTTCTGTTAGCAAAAGGCGGGGGCGGAGCTTCAGCAGTACCGGATCCAAGGGTTAAACTTGTCGTGGGATTGCTACCTGCACCGCCTCCCACGCCCACACTCTGCTCTCCGTGGGTCGTGGGTCGGCTGCAGGCAGCCTTCCTCCACCAGGAACAGCAGGCGGCCCCGCACTTAGGCCACCCTCACAGTTACTCATCGCTGGAGGCACCAGGAGAAATCCCAGAGGTGACAGTAGTGACTCCACCCAGGCCACCTGTCCACCCTCCAGGTGGAAGTGGATCAGCGTGCCCTGCACCACGTACACTGAGAGTGAGGGAGTGGCTTGTAAACCATGTGTCCCCCCACCCCCACCCTGCCATGAAGGTGAGTTCCAGATTGGCCTGACCCTCAGTGGTTTCTAACCAGCATGGTGAGGTGAGGACTCTGTGCCTTCTGTGGGAGCTGGACATCCCCAAGGACACTCCTGCATGGTTCCGTGTGGAGGAGGAAAACCACAGCAGGGCCCTGCCCGAGGCCGGAAGCTGCCCGGAACCGTGTGTGGGGGGAGCAGGGCAGCGGCAGCCAGCCAACTTGACAAAGAAATTCGGCCTGTGCCGGGTTATTGTATCTCTGCCCACATTCAGATTTCCTCATCTCAGAACTGTCTCCTTTCTCCTCTCGGACTGTGTCCTTTTCATCTCAGCCAGCTGGCCCGGTTGGTTTTTTGTTTCATCTTCCCGTTTGTAACACTCACCTCGCTTTTCCATCTTGTCTCTGTGCATTTCTCTTTGCCTTGCCTTGTCTCAGGGAAGAGGAGGAGGAGGAGGAGGAGGAGGAAGAAGAGCAACCAGTCACGGAGCCCAATTCAGAGGAAGAGAGAGAGGATGATGCCCCCTGTCAGGGCAAGGACAGGTACCGAGCCTGGACACTCCCAGGCTCCCATTAATAGCCCGAGGTTCCTTCCTAATAGATGTTTGCAGCCAGCCACCTTTCAGGTCTCCCTTCCTCACTGGCTCCCACCGGCAAACCTTTACCCTGAGCACGGAGCCACAGACGACTAGTTTTGTAGAAATAACTGAGCACGTGTTCATTAGAGAACCACACTTTCCCTTCCTTAGGATGCTTTATGGAAAACTCACCCTGCTCCTCCCTCCCTCATTAGTGCTTTGGCTTAGTCAGATTGACAGTGACTAAAAGGGTGTTCATCTCTGATCAGAAAATGTTATTAACTCTTCCAGCATTGTAATAATGATAATTCCATGTGTCTCCTTCTTCCTACTAATTTTACTAATGTAATATTTGCTAAACTGGCACAGGTAGCTACGATGTTAATGATGCAGCTCTGCTTTTTATCCAAGTGGACAGGAGTACTTTTTCATCCCGTGCAGCCCAGAAAATTTTCCTGTTATTTATTTTCATACCCAGAATAAGTAACATGGTTCTACGGCCTTTTGAGGGAGTTTACTGTCCTCTGCTCATACCTTTCCAATATACATGCTTTCTGTCTTCAGACAATGTTAACAGATACAGGCACCTTGCAGATATTTTTTAATTTTATTTATAGATATTCTCCCCAAATGATGTGTTTATAAAAAATAAAAATTGATCGCAGGCAATCTCATTTTCTAGTATTCAAAAGTAATTCTAAAGTCGAATGTTTTTTCATTTAATTGATTACCACTGCAAATGGACTCCTTTACTGTTTTTCTGCAAATAAGCAAAATCAAAGAGATCTTGGATAAATTAGGGTGAAACCTCTTTCTTACCAACTTCAAAGTCGGTGTGATTCTTTGCCGCCTGGCCTCTCTGTCCAGACCACCAGTGCACATTAAAGTGGCCATTTGATGTGCTGAGACACCCACCATTCCCAGGGGCCGTGGAATCTTCTGTGATCTGACAAACTAGTGATTGTTTCCCTGCTTTGGAAATAAATGTCTGGGAAGAAGTCAGCAGGGTGCGGGTGCTGAGAGAGGGAAGGAATGGCCCGGTCACAAAGAGTGAGCCACACAGGTCAGAATGGGGGAGGGGGGTAAGAAAGGTTGCTATTAGAGCCCCTTGCCTATCTAGAGCTGCCATGCCTGAGGGGAATGGTATTCAGTTAGGGGTGCTCTGGGAAGGGAGGAAGTTTCGTTGGTAGTCCCACCTTAGGTTGAAAATTAACCACAGGGAATCATGTAGAAATCAGTAATACACTGGTATGGCTCCATATGTGTTTAAATGTACATGTTCTGCCTCACCTACACAAACCCATCCCCCCTTGGCTAGTCTCATGGGACAGCACCTAGGACCAGAGAGAAGAATCTGACTTTGAAGGGTAACCTTCAAAACATCCCTCCTGATGTGCTGTCTTTACATAAGATTGTTATTTACATAGCTGGATGGTTATTTACTGTTTTGAAAGGTCTTTTAAAAAATTTTAATATTTATTTTTGAGAGAGACGGCACACGAACAGGGGAGGGGCAGAGAGAGAGGGAGACACAGAATCTGAAGCAGGCTCCAGGCTCCAAGCTGTCAGCACAGAGCCTGATGGTAGGGCTCAAACTCACAATCTGTAAGATCATGACATGAGCCGAAGTCGGACACTTAACCAACTGAGCCACCCAGGCACCCCTGAAAGGTCTGTTTTCTTTATGACCTGATGCTGGAGGGCATCCTTGAACAAACTGCAGTTAGGCTTTTCAGTTTTAGGAAATAAAGTTGTGCATACCGGAGCTTGACCTTGACAGTTACTAAGGCACTCATTAACTTTGAGCTGGATATATTTATTTCCTGGCATAATCCCACCAGACCTTAAAGTGGCAAGAAAGATTCTGCTTACTTCTGCTGTGTTGGTGTCCTTCACAGCTTGCCCTGCCTGCTGCCTGCTGCTTTGTGTATCCCAACCCCATGTCCCCACTGTGTGTGTGTGTGCCAGACCTGGGCTGAGACTGCAGTGAGTTCTCATCCCATTCTCCCCTCGAGCCAGGGCAACTGGTATGTCCCTGCCCTTCTATATAGAGGGAACTCTGAATCTGAGCTCGGAGAGAAAACACCTCCCATCCGATTCCCAATGGGCACGTCTGGGAGTCCAGTTCTCTGAGAGAGGGACTGTGGTTTTGAAAAATGCAGAGTTTAACGGAGATGCTCAGGTTATAAGGGTGTATTTCAAAATATCTAAGTGGTCCAAATCCAGTCCTGTGAAGGTGGAAAAGTTTTATAACTGGCAGAATTGGGCTGCCTGAAGGAGTCCAGATGGGCTTAGTCGTGGAGATAGGTTGTGGGAAAAGTGTGAAATGGGCAAAATTTGACTTCATCATGCCAGTCCCTCCTTGCTGGCTCTTGGTACTCCTGGCAAGAGACTAGCATCTTTTCTTTTTCCTTTTCCATACTTCCTTTCAAGAATGCACCTGAAAGCCGTGACCTAAAGTATGGGGCTTGGGGGATGCTTCTTCCTTAAGACTGGGCTTTTTAGGAGGAGGACAGAACCTTGATTTGACCAAGAGAAAGAAATGAAATTCAAATTGTGGAAATTCAGGTGCCAACACAACCATTGGGGAGAAACTGGGGAGGCTTGGGAAGCCTTTGAAGAAGAGCCTTAGGAGTTCTGTTAAATTCTCCACACAAAAGCCTCCGAAATGCCCAGATGCCATACTGGTTTGCAAGGATGTGTCCTTGCGCTCAGCAAGTCTTGCCTCCCAGATGGACAAGCTCAGGGCGCCAGGATTTTTGAACAAACCAAAGCTTCTGTTGGCCGGCCAGCTTTCATGCTGCAGCTCAAGAAACATAGCTGGATTCTGAAGTTAAGTGGCCGTAGCAGTAGTGGGGGGTTTGTGTGTCTTTTTCTCTTTCCTAACCTTCACTTCCCTTTCCTTCCCCGTTTGCCCTCCACCCTGCTGGGTCGGCAGAGAGGCTCGCCCTGCCTCTGAGCAGAGCCCTGCTGGAAAGGATGCTGCTCCCCAGAGCTCAGCTCTCCCCACTGCTTCGAATGCCGCCTCCCAGGGAAAACGATGTCCAGCCAGCACTGCAGTGGGGGGCCCCTTGCGCAGCAGGTCCTCTGGGCCTGCCCTCGTGCTGCCACCCCTGACCCCTGCCTCTGCCTCCCGGCCCTCCTCCTCCGTGCCTGGCCCCCCAAAGGCATCACCGACCATAGAAAAGCTGCCCTATGTGCCCCACAGCCCCTTCCACCTCTTCTCCTATGACTTTGAGGATTCGCCCTTACCCACCGAGGAAAAGGAGGCTGAGGCCCAGAAGGAAAGCAGGTAGATCCAGCCACCTGGAGGCCCGTGTGAGCTTAATCCAGGGAAGGAGACAACGTGTTACTTGTACTGACTGGCTTGTCCTCTGCTGTGCGTGTGTGTGTGTGTGTGTGTGTGTGTGTGTGTGTGTGTGTATTCCAATCTGAGCAGAGGGCAGTGGTGGTGTAAACTAACTCCCTGGCCACTAACTAAACAATTACCAGGATTTAGGCAGGAGGCAGAGGAAAACTGCCGTGTGTTTGAATCAAAGAGCTCTTCTGTTATAACACAATTACTAAAAATGGATTTTTAAACCTAAGGTTTTTAAAAACATGCATGGTCTGACAAAATCTATGCATTTCACACCTAACTGTGTGGGGTGCATCTCGTTTGACCTACCGAATTCAGTGAAGTGCTCTGCCCCCTTCCTATGCAGCGTTTTGAGTGGGATTTTCCTTCCTTTAACAGTCCCTCTGATTCTCTCCATTTGAGCACATACTCTGCCTCTGAGCCTTACAACTTCCGGTCTTTCTCTTCTAATAGGTGGGTGTCTTTATTTTCTCTCTCTTTTCTCCAGCTTTCTCCTTTTATTCTTTTTTTTTTTTTTTTTTAAATTATTTTTTGAGAGACACAGAGTGCGAGTGGGGGCGGGGCTGAGAGAGGAGGAGACACAGAATCCGAAGCAGGCTCCAGGCTCTGAGCCGTCAGCACAGAACCCGACGTGGGGCTCGAACTCCCAAACCGTGAGACATGACCTGAGCTGAAGTCAGACAATCGACCGAGCCACCCAGGCGCCCGTTTTTATTCTAATGTATGCATATTTCTTTCACAGATTGCTCATAGCTCCCTGAGAGAGGGCAGTTGCCCTTGGAATCCTTTCACAGCCATTAACACAATTACATTGTTGAAGTGTGAGCACTGCAATAATTCTTACAACAATTGGAGAGGGGAGCAGAGGGAGGGCAGTGTGCAAATCGGAACCGCACGAGGAATTTTTAGCAGGTGCTTGTCCCATGCCTGTGTGCCTGCCCGACACTATTATTGCCTGGGTTAGGAGCTCTACAGAGTGGGGAATGGGCAACCAAGGGTTTGAATATCTTGAACAATCAACTGTTCAAAGTCAATGATTGATCATACTTGTGGCTGCTCCCATCTTAGAGTAATAATAATTGATAACATTTATTTATTATGAGCCAGCCCCTGTACTTTCCATGAAATTAGCATTTCAAAGCATTACTTAACCCTTAAGAAGTAGGTTATATTACTATCCCTTATTTACCATGAGGAAACTGAGGCACAGAGAGCTAGGGAAGTGGGGAGTGGTTTCTGCCCCAAGCATCCTGGCCCAGCTTCTGGTCCTAACCTGTGCGTTGTACAGGCCTCTCTTTTAGAGAGTCTGTCTCTTTCCTTTCTGGGGTCATCTACAGATAACTCCAAATGCCAGACCTCGAACCCTGGCCTCTCCCTGCCAGGGTTCTTGAGGCAAGTCCTTGTCAGCAAAATGCTTTTGCCAGAGAGTCTGTGTCTGGGGTACCCTTGGCCTGGGTGTCCAGTAAGAAGTTACGCCTTATCTTGAGTGAAGGCTTATCGGACACAGACCTGGAGAATGGCTCTTTCACACCACTGATAGAACCAGTTGCTGTGTGTCAGATGTTCCATCTAATAAAAAGAAGAATTAATCTAGAACTGTGATCATCAACCTTTTCTCCCCACATACAACCTAAGAATATTTTCGAACTTCCCTCAAAGTTTTAAATAGCCTGTCTGAAGTTTTTTGTTGTGACTTTAAAGTTGTAAAAGACGTGCTCTTTCTGTCGTACATATGCTTTAAATTCATTTTTGTCAAAGGGCACCCCGGGTGGCTCAGTCAGTTAAGTGTCTGATTTCTTCTCGGGTCATGATCTCACGGTTCATGAGATCGATCCCCGTGTTGGGCTCTTCACTGATAGTGAGGAACCTGCTTGGGATTCTCATATTCTCTCTCTCTCTCTCTCTCTCTCTCTCTCTCTC
>NW_026057586.1:36008404-36011752 GCF_023721935.1 Panthera uncia | reverse complement strand
CCCCCTCCCCCTCCCCCTCCCCCTCTCCCTCTCCCTCTCCCCTTCTCCCTCTCCCTGTCTCCCTCTTCCCCTCCCCTGTGCTTTCTCTGTCTCTCTCTCAAATAAAATAAGTATTTTTTTAATGTTTATTTTTGAGAGAGAGCAAGTATGCATGCACAAGTGGGGGAGGGACAGACAGAGGATCCAAAGCAGGCTCTGTGCTGACAATAGCCCAGTGTGGGGCTCGAACTCATGAACCATGAGATTGTGACCTGAACTGAAGTCAAGACACTTGACCTACTGTGCCCCCCCGGGCACACCTAAATAAATAAACATCAAAAAAATATATAAATTCATTTTTGTGAAAACCTTGGGGTTTCACATTTAAGTGATTAAATTTTAGGAAACACCTACATATGCCTAATTGGCAAAGCCTGTCCTCAGACAAATGAGACCTTATTTCTGTCAGAAAAAGTCCAACGTCATATTTCAATTCAAATACGCACTTATGCATCCCTGTGACAACCATCTCACTCCTAGAATTGAGAGGCAAAACCGGACAGACTGGGGGGTATTTGAATTAATTGCTCAGGTATTTGCAAAACCAAAGGAGTGGGAAAATGCATTATGCTTGTTTTATTTCCATAATATCATTTCAACACAATTCATAGGTAGATGGGCAGGTAGATAGAGATGACATGTGAGGCTTGCTCTGAGGTTACTCCTGGGTACAGCAGTGCTGTCTCCTTCCACAGTATTTCTTTTATATAATATATATATATATATATATATATATATATATATATATATATATATATATATATATAAAACAGAGCCTGATATGGGGCTTGAACTCACGTGAGATCATGACCTGAACTGAAACCAGGAGTCAGACACTTAACTGGCTGAGCCACCCAGGGGCCCCTTCCTCAGTATTTCTTAAGGAATTCCCTCAGGAGTGAGGCTTTCCTACACTCTTCCTTTGCCTGGCATCCTGGAGGTTTTTCAGCTCAAAGCATTGCCCCACATTGATTCGGCCTCGGTGAAGGTGTTGCTTTTTTTAACCCCCGAGAGTGGAAGGCCATCGTGGAAGGGGAGGCAGGGAAGAGAACTTGGAGACCCTAGCAGTGGCCACAGGCAGACCCGTTTTTAAGAAAAGAGCAGCTATGGAACTTGGGGCTCTAAGACACATTTCCTCTTGTTTCCAGGATGGCTTTGTATGCCTCCAGGAGTGTGTGATCTCCAGTTTGAGTACCTTCAAACTATAGGTTCTCTAGGAGTCTCTTCTAGGTCTAAACTTCCGGGCTTATTGGATCATTCACATGACTTTTATGGAGGGCGTCCAACATGGCTCTTATGTCCTCCAAGAACAGTATCTGTGTACAAGTTAAGAGCTGTACATTTGACGGGAATAAAAATAACTTGGCAACCTCATCTTCCCCAGCAGGGTGGTGGTAGCCCATGATGGTCATTCTGGACTTTCTAGTGATGGTCTCAGAGCCTCTGATGGGGCTTTCCTGGATCCAGGTCCTTTCCACTTGGTCTTTGCTACTGCTTACAGTCCTAGGGGACAGGAATAAGAGAAACATAAATGAATGAATATACACATAAATTTACAAAAACAGCCTCATGCTTGTGAATAAGGTTTGACTTCTATTTAACCAAGAAATTCTTATAATTTTTAATTATTTGACAGGAATTCGAATGCTGTATAAATACTGTTTGCACCTATTAGTTTTCTGATGTTCATTCACTGTGGTTTTCATGGGGTCTGTAACTGCTCAGTGGTTGAGTGCAGCGGAACTGGTTATAGCAGGCACCAACTGATTAGTCAGTACAAAGAACCAAGGGGAAAAAGTACAGTGAACCGAGTGAGATGTATGATCCAGTTCGTTTGGCTGAAATTGAGAAGCAAAATTGAACAGACTGTGAGGTATTTGAATTAATTGCTCAGCCATTAGAAAAACCAAAGCAGGGGGAATATGCATCATGCTTGGTTTTATTTCCATAACGTCATTTAAACTCAGTTATGGTAACGTAACCCTCCTAAAACATTCTACAGGATGTCCACTTCGGGTCAGAAGGGGGTTGTTTTAGATGCTTGCAGGGAATAACAAGCCAAGGGTCCAGGCAGCTGGGTGACACAGGGCTGGTGTCTGGGCCCAGGGGCTCTGTCTCCCTGAGAACTCCAAGCTTTTGACGGCAGCCTCCTTCCCTGCCCATGTCACAGTGCTTTCTGTCCACTTCTTTCCCTCTTCTTTGCTCCTGAGTTTTTTTCTCCCTTCTCTACTGCTTCCTTTCTTTGTATGTTCCTCTCACCCTTTGCTTTTCTGCCTTCTCTATGCCCTGTGGTTTGGGAGCTCTCTTAAAAACTCAGTCCAACCCTCACATGGAGAAGCAGTTAACCTGTTAGGCATGTAGCATGTTGGGTTTTTAAAGAGAAGAGAAAAGGGATGCCCAGAAACCATGTCCCATGAGAGTGATGTGTTGGCTGAGGATGATGTCGTGAAACTGTGTGATCGGAGTCTCCCTCTGCCTGGTGGCATGCCTGTGTAGTGACACAGGCCTGACCTGTGATGCCAAATAATAAGACCCATAGCTAAGCAGACCAGACTTAGCAGCACAGGGTAGAGTTGGGGTAATAAAAATGTTTTATTTATCATTATAATGATATAATTTATGAGGGAAAATGGAAAATATCTCTCTCTAGTCCACTTTGTAAAATAGCCTGTTTCTGATTTTTTTCTACACATAGCTTTTGACCTTTGTGAATATTTTTGTACAGTTGAAATCAAACTATAAATATTATATTCTGATGTTTTATTTCAGCCTGTATATAAACATTTTCTATACTATCATTTACAGAATTGGCCATCATTTTTACTCATTGCATAATATTCCACAGATTATGGATCACACGTTTTAACCATTCTTGTGTTGTTACCTGGTTGGGTAATTTCCAGGTTTTTTTCACCATGGGCTCAATAATGCTCCTGTATTGCCATGAATGACATTTTCAGTATACAAATAACCATAAGGTTATGCTAGCTTTCCAAAAGGAGGCTTACTCTGTCAAAGGATATCCACATTTGAAGTTAAGGTGCTTCCCAGAATGCTTAGTGCTGGTTTCTGTTGATGGGAGTTTGAACTGGATTCACTGTGTGCAGGAAGGTCTTTGTGCACTTATCGCATAGTGACCCATAGGGTCTCATGCACCCAAGTGTCCCCAACCAGTTTAGGAGAAGCAGTCAGCCCTGACTCGCAGCTGAGTGGGTTGAGAGGCAGATCATTGGGTCTCATCTGTAACTAATCATGAGTGTCTGCCCCCCCCCCCCCCCCCCCCCCCCCCCCCCCCCCCCCCCCCCCCCC